>NC_041397.2:124364666-124449666 GCF_900747795.2 Erpetoichthys calabaricus | reverse complement strand
CAGTGCTTAGAAGATACACCTCTTTCTTTCCATTTCAGTACAAGCACTTTACCCTTTTGCCAAACTGCTAGTGCAGCTTGCTGTAATTTACCTCAGCCAAAGTATTCTGTCATACCACGACGGTTAGGACGCAGTGTGTCAGTCTTTCTTTGCAGCAAGATGTCAGATAGCTCTGCTGAAGTATAAAAATGGACTGTGGTTACACAGCAACCTCTATCCAGCAGAGCATCTATCAAAGTTGGCAACGATGACGTAGCAATGACGTACTGATTGTATTTCAGATTAAACGTTGTCCATTTCCCTGCATATAGAACCGAATTCCAAATGTATCCCATTTTAGGTTCACAAAGCTTGTAAATCTTTATGCCAAATCTTGTTCTTTTTGACGCGATGTACTATTATCAATGACAGTCTGCCCTTATAAGCCATGAGACTTTCATTGATGCTGACATCACGGTCTAGAATGTAAACACTCTGAAATTTTACTACATTCATGTGGTATATCGCCCAAGTTTTCTTCATTTTGGGCGCTCAATGGATATTCTCATCAAAGTCTTCATTGTTGTGTGACGATGCGGGTTCGGCTTCATGCTCCCATCTGCTGTCCGGGAGCCGTTGAACCTGTCACCATCGGTAATGTTACCGATGAGCTAAGCAGTGAGGCAACAACATAGCAAGGGGATGGTGCAAAAGTGCTTTTATTTTAAACAACAACAAAATAATGTTGCAGTGATTCAAAAATCTCCTTTAAATAAATAATCCATAAAACATACGTGGAGGTTTAAAAATCAATAAATAGAACAAAATAATAATCCTTTAAAAGCCGATGAGGTTAAAACATTGGAAGCAATCTCTTCTAAACACAAAGCCCGGTGTGTTCATCTTACTAGTGTCTCCCCTACTTCTCGCTGTTCAAGCTTTGCGGCAGGGGGAACCACTCTACCTGCAGCTGACCTTCTTTCACTCATTCGCACATGTCTGGAGGCCTCCCGATCCCTGGCTTCAGTCGTGCGCTCGTCCCAGACCCGAGACTTAGTTTCTCTCCAAAGGCCAGGACTCCCACGCTGGAGATTATCTGCCCAAGTCTCCCGACTCCCGCTGTCTTCCACGGTGAGTCACCTCCCTCGCTAGTCACTCCTGTTCTTCTCAAAATGCTCAGCGGGAGCGACTACAATCAACTGCCCTAGGTGTTAGATAAACACCTCGCTAGGGCCCACAGTCCAGCTGCACTCGAGCCTGCTCTCGCTCATTCGCTTGATCTCCTTCGCGTGCTCTCTCTCTCTCAAACCGGCTTTCTCCTCACTTCCTTCTAACAACCTCTGTCTCTTTCTCTTTCCGTTCATCTCCTTCTAGCCGGCTCGCGCTTCTATATATGAAGGGGAACATGATAGTCGAGGCAATCAGCAGGTCCTGGGAACAATTACGGATGTGGACCGCTTCTCACCTTTGCACTTAAGTGAGAAACGCCCACACCACGAACTTCCAGGAACCACGTCGGCCACACACCACCACGCCCCCTTGCTAAGCCGCGAACGTGGTGATTATTTATTTTAAAAACTGGCCTTTGCTGAGAGCTGTGGACCCGCTATACCACATGTTGTTAAAGTGCAGATTTCATAATTGGTAAAAACCTTCACTCAGACATAATTTCTCCAAAGAATGGCAGCACTGACAGCATTTTACAGCCCGAGTGATTCTCACGCTTATGCAAGACACAACTGCACAGTTGCCTGGGTGACACTCAGGAGTAACTCTTTTAGTATAGTTTTCTCAGCCCGAGTAATGCCAGTCTAATGCTAAGGAGGTTGCACAAATTGTTAAAAATATTGAACCATTCAAAAGAAAAATGATTCATATACAGTAATGGTGTTTGAGTGTTTTGGACTGAGATGAAGTTTGCTGAAGTCTAAATATAGCTGACTACCTATTGTCAACACCCACATGCATTGAATTTTTGGATTAACAATGTATATTTTAGTATAGGCATTTCATGTAAAAATAATACAATTTTAATGCAGAATTTGTTTCAGACAATAATTCATAATATCCCCTTGAATACGAAGATAATACAACAGCTGGCAACCTAACAATACTGATGCAGAAGGTGGAGCTATCATATGTGTGCAATTAAAAAATTGCAATGGCCAGAGATGGACTCTCCAGGCTAAAGTCAAAGTGAGTTTAAAAGAGGGACCTGCATTGTGGTCAGCAGAGGTTGAACTGGTGAGGGATTAAGTTTGAAGGAATGTGGGAAAGAGGACGATTTTCAACAAGCCACCAGCACTGGGGATGAAAACGGCACTGAAGTAAAAATTATAAATGTAGTAAAGAGGTCCTCAGGTGTGGCCCTACAAGCCTATAATGCAGCACAGTGGCTTAATTAAAAAACAATCCTTCCCAATGATGGCATTTTCAGACTTGCTATTGCTTTCAATCTGCCATGTTTTATCATTGAGTGTGTTTACATGCACACATGTAGCTGATTTAAGGTGAATAATCTGGTTGAGGCAGAAACCAGGTTTCTTAAAAATCTGTTTGCATGGGCAAGTAATCTTCTGGAGTTCTCCTTTGTTAAAATGCCCTTATGTCATTAAACTATACCCAAAAATAAAAGTTAAACGTCATCATCTGCCACCGTGAATCTGAAAATAAGCATGATGCCTGTGATAGTTTACTTGAGTTTTATAAGTATGTTTAAGCATCAGTGTTGACTATTACTGGAATGCATGTAGCACACTCATTTCTGTGAGGGTGAGATTGTGAGATTATGACTTGCAAGGAGCTGGTATATGTGCTTCTTGACTTGAAACACTCAGTGTTGCTAGAAGTATAACTTAAGGTATTTTTTACTTCAATACACAAGTATTGTGTTATGCATTACTTTAACTCTTTTAGGGCGGATGCCGACTTTTGTCGACAGGAGGGGTTGAGGGCGAATGTCGACAAAAGTCGACATCCAGGGATAGAGGGCGACAATCAGCTGTTAATGGCGACAAAACTCACTGTCACGTCGCAGGCATTCCCTCTGTGCTTGGAGGAATGCTAGACTCGTTGACTCGGCAACTAATTCTTGCGTGTACTTGAGTTGCGAAATGTAAACAATGGCAAGATGGCATCGACATGTCACAAGGGAGCGAAGCGAGTGCAGAAAAGAAAACACTCGGCAGACAATGTTTTGCGCATTATCGCGGAGTCGGACTGTGATTTTTCAGAATCGGATTTTATTGACAGTGATCAGGAGATAGAACAAGAGAGTGAGAAGCCGGCATCAGCTGATCGGACACCAGCTGATGCCGCGCCAGCTGGTCTGCTGCCAGCTGAGCGCATTCGCGCAGCCGATGCATCTACGGCAAGGTTCGCGTGGGAGGAATACATAGACATTGATCTATGGGAGCCGAACTAGCTACCGGACTTAACAAGACGGCATGGCTTGCTGTTAGACACGATAGATCACCAGCTGCTGAACTACTTCAGGCTGCTCTCTCCTGATGCTGCTTTTCAGCTACTGTCAGACGAGACAAACAGGTTGGCAGAGAAATTTTTTGAATCGCGGGCTGCGCTTGCATCGCATTCTCGTTTTTCAAAGTGGAAACCCACAACAAAAGACGAGATGAAGCGCGCTGTGGCATTACAAATAGAGATGGGACAGAACTGGTGATATAACTTCAGGGAGCATTGGTCCAAACGTGCTTTGTCCCCTTGTGGCTTTGGACAGGTTATGCAGTGTGATGATAGGTACGTGATGCTGCAAAGTTTTATTCACTTCTGTAATAAACAGAAGCAAATCCCATGAGGTGAGCCAGGCTATAACGTCATGTATAAAGTTCAGTCCCTGCTTGACATTGTGCAACCAACATAGAAACAATTTTATCAGCCTGGCTGTGATTTGTCTGTGCATGAATCTATGATAAAATAAAAGGGACACCTTTTTTTCTGCAAATATATGCCAGACAAGCCCACAAAGTATGGCATAAAGGATTTTGTACTGGTAGAAGCAAACATTGGTTTCTGCCTGAAAGTAATTACATATACAGGAAAGTATTTCTTTCAAAGAGAGAACCGTCCCTTGACAAGTCAGGTTGTGTTGGAGCTGCTTCAGGGCTATGAACATTTGGGTCATGTTGTGTACATTTGGACAATTTTTAAACATGCCCAGAATTGTTCATGGAACTACAGAGCAGAGGAATTGGAGCTTGTGGCACAGTGAGGGTGAACAGGATACACATGGCTTCACAGTTGAAGCCAGACAGGCAGAAGATGAAAAGAGGTGACAGTACGGTTTTCATGCGGGCAGAAAACTTGGTAGCAGTGGCATGGCACGATGGCAAACAGGTGACTTGTCTCTCTACAGTACACACTAACAATATATGTGAGAAATAATAAGCATTTGTCTAAAAAATAAACAAAATGCACAAGTTCAAGCAACCACTCTCGAAGGTAAAATTGAAACAGTAAACTAATTCCTAGTTGAAGTCACATAGAATGTTTCTCTATTTTTAGATGGAAGAGTTCAGATTCTTATCAATGGGATATTTTGAAATCATAAAACTTCGTACAGCGCAATCTGTTTGTGATGGGCAGTTGCTGGCGCTGCTTTTTCATTTGTGTAAGGAGGTTTTTATACACTTCCATGGTGTCGTCAAGAGCATTTCTAAATTGCAAAGAACGAATCATTTGCAGGTCCCATTCTTCATCCGATGTCTGAAAATCTTTTGCTATTTGTAGAGTGGTCGCGAGATGCTCGAGAGTTAGGCCGGCGTCTTCTTCCTGTGCTGGGACCTCTTGTTACTTACATTCCTCGCTCGCTGACTTGGTCATCTCGGCCAAATCTTCATCGCTCAGCGGCTTGGAGTGGGCATTGAGCAGCTCACTGACGTCATCAAAAGTCATGTCGTCAAATCCTTGTCCTCCTGGCAGTTTAGTATGCATCGACTGCGAGAATGAAAAGTGAATTAAAAAAAAAAAAAAGCTAACCTTTACCAGTATCTCACATAAAATTTTCACACCTGATCTGACGCTGTTCGTTTTCAAATAATATTGCATTAGTGTGATGAAGATTTCACATATATTGTCTCTTTCAGGTGTGTAATAGAAACCAGCATAAATAATGTGAAATCATTCTCTCCTCTGCATGTCCTGGAGTACAAAAGAAACAGCATACAGCAACATGTGGGGACTGGCAGGAACACTCAATAACACTGAATAAAAAGAAAATCAAGTGACGGTGAGATACGAAGGAAGGCAGCTTCGCCAGCGTTTGTGTGTCAGAACCCTTTTGGGGGTTTGTGCGTTAGTGTGCATCGACTGCGAGAATGAAAAGTGAATTAAAAAAAAAAAAAAAAAGCTAACCTTTACCAGTATCATAAGTTACACCGGCTGTTACAGACTGAAATGAAATTTATGTTGTTATTCTAAAATTGTAAGAATAAGAGCAGTTCATTTCTCGAAGTGGAGCCGTGCGGGATCGAACTCGCCACCCTCTGATCCCCAGTCAGGAGCTGATACCATTACGCCACCGCGGCAGTAGTAGTAAGAGTGTCAATGTGGCATGCTAACGTGGCTTTTTTTTTTGTGCAGTTATATTTTTGAATAAAAGCGCACGTGTTCTCTTATTTGTACCTTTTGTGAAAGTGTTTCTTTGATATATGGACTTCAGGCTTCATACGTTATATAGTTTATGCCTACATTTTGTCATTTACTATTAGAATATGAAAAACGTTTCTGTTTTAAAAATGTGTTTGCACAGACTACTATACTGTAGAAACGGAACACACATGAAATGCGTGTATTCCAAATAACGCTCGAATTATTTCCACTGTAAAACTTCACTTCAATCCCAAATAATCAAATCAAGGCAAGGCATGAGCTAGGAGTTCATTCTAAGTCGGTGGGGGGATGGAATAGCTGGCTGCTAGTAGCTTTTGTTTATCAGCACATTTAGATGACAAAAGACTCTGGCGGAGATGTGCAAACGGCTTTAAGACACGATTTAAGGTGGGACGGATTTACGAGTTTTTTCGTAGGCTCTGGTAATTCTAGTGTTAATATAACAAATCGTGGACTTGATGCCGTAATGGTGTCCTACAGTGGCGTAGCTATTCCCTTCCTTCAACATATCCAAAACTTTTACCTTTTCTGCAATCGTTAACCTCTTCCGTTGGCGCTTGGGCACGGCCCTGGAAGCAGTAGTAGATCGTTTTGGAGCCATAACGAAGGTTTTGACTATGCACAAAGATAAACACAAAAGAGCACAAAAGTTAACTCTTTACATAGCGAAACACGTTGATGTAGAATGAGCGAGACAAGATTTCCTGGTTAATGCAAAGCAGAATCGAATTCTGCGCTCCATCACTGAGCCAATCAGCACCCAGGAACTTAACTGCGTGCTCTGATTGGGTAGCTTCTGTGATATATATATATACTAGCAAAATACCCGCGCTTCGCAGCGGAGAAGTAGTGTGTTAAAGAGGTTATGAAAAAAAAAGGAAACATTTTAAAAATAATGTAACATGATTGTCAATGTAATTGTGTTGTAATTGTTATGAGTGTTGCTGTGTTTTATATATATAAAATACACACACACACATATAAACATATATATACATATACATATACACATATATATACATATCTACATATATATATATATATATACATACATATACACATCCACATATCAACATATATATATATATATACACATATATACACACACACACACGCTTTATGGGTGATGATTGTTTTACTGTTTTTATCTTTATTTTATTTTATTGTAGAATCAACTCCTATCTGCGCACAGCAGGGCAGCCGTGGGCGGATGCGTATGGTGTATTCACTCCATGTTATCGTGCATTGCGCTGTCAGTGGTATTTTGATAAAAGAATTTGAACAACATATAAGAAGCGTATAAATTATTAAACAGTAAAACATTAACATTTAAGAAGTAAAGTTACATTAAGTACTACTGCAGTGCCTTCGGGTATACCTAATTTTTTGTTTGCCCATTACATGCCTAAATGTATACATTTTTTGGTGCACCTACCCGAGAACACGCGACATATAACCGAGCGTGGGAGAAGCATGGATTTTAAACACGCGTTGAGTTCATCTGCTGGTCTCCCTCGTGGAATAACTGGTAATCCATCCATCCATCCATCCATTTTCCAACCCGCTGAATCCGAACATAGGGTCATGGGGGTCTGCTGGAGCCAATCCCAGCCAACACAGGGCACAAGGCAGGAAACAATCCTGGGCAGGGTGCCAACCCACCACAGGACACACACAAACACACCCACACACCAAGCACACACTAGGGCCAATTTAGAATCGCCAATCCACCTAACCTGCATGTCTTTGGAATGTGGGAGGAAACCGGAGTGCCCGGAGGAAACCCACGCAGACACGGGGAGAACATGCAAACTCCACGCAGGGAGGACCCGGGAATCGAACCCAGGTCCCCAGATCTCCCAACTGCGAGGCAGCAGCGCTACCCACTGCGCCACCGTGCCGCCCATAACTGGTAATGTTTGACTAAAATCTACAGCGAGTAAAACGACATTACCTCCTATTTTTTTTTTTACGATCTCTGAGATCTAGCTTTTTTCGGTTCAAGGCTTCATAAGCTCTTTTATGTTGTATGGTGTACTTATCCCAAACCATCATCTTTGAATGTTGCAAGACTTTCGCCTTGTATGTAGATCGGGGTAATTACATTCATTGCATTCCTAGTCTGAATCACAATCTGATTGTATGGGTGGTTACCTGGCACTCTAGGGTTGCCACCCGTCCTTTAAAATACGGAATCGTGCCGCGTTTGAGAATGAAATTGCGCGTCCCGTTTTGAATCAATACTGGACGGGATTTATCCCGTATTTTTTTTAATCATTTTTTTTTAAAGCAGCGTCTCATGCAAATCATCCCACACGCATTTTATGAAGATGCCTCCTTTCCTACTTTGGATTGGGTAATACTTGATGTCATCGTTAGTTTGATTGGTGTTTTTAACTGTCCAGTGAGGAGGGCGTGTCTTTTAAGTACAGTCTGCAAAGTGTTGGCACTGAGATGTGGCGTCAGCGCCATAGTTGAAGCCCCTAACGTTGCGGTCAGCAAGTCGGCTAACATCCGCCATGTGCCGTCTTTCAGTTGCGAGAAGCAGATCATAGAATGGTTGAAACTGTTGCCCCTAACGTTGCGCCACGGCGTGTGGTTCGTTTATACCTCGTGTCTTCTCATTAAACTTTTATCTCGCGAATATGTTATTGCAATCCGCAGCGGGAGCGTTTCTATAAACTTAATTGAAACTTACGTTTTACACCGTGCTTTGTTTCCCTTATGAACATGCTTGTATGCTTAACTCGCTCCGTTCTCAATTGTTTAATCAATTTTTTGCTCTTCGCTGTTTGCGGCTGTTCCTCCATTTCCCCCTACTTCGTTCTTTTATCTCACGAATATGTTATTGCAATCCTTAACGGGAGCGTTTCAATAAACTGATTGAAAATAGTTTTGCATTTACCTTTTTAGTAAAAGGCGAGCTTTTAAGCCTGAGAAATCACCCCGTAAATGCACACGTTTAATTGGACATGTGTTAATATGTATGGTTACACAGTATTAAAAGACAGTGAACAACGTCAGTTACCTTTCTTCCCGCGTTTGATAAAAGGTGAGCTTTTAAGCCTGAGAAATCACCCCATAAATGCACACGTTTAATTGCACGTGTTAATATGTATGCTTACACAGTATTAAAAGACAGTCAAAAATTAACGTCATTTACCTTCGTTCCCACGTGTGACTCGTGCTGTAAATGTCTTCCTTGTTTTTAGTTCACGTGATTACGTAGGAGGCGTGATGACGCGATACGTGACTCCGCCTCCTCCATTACAGTGTATGGACAAAAAATATGTTCCAGTTATGACCATTACGCTTTGAATTTCGAAATGAAACCTGCCTAACTTTTGTAAGTAAGCTGTAAGGAATGAGCCTGCCAAATTTCAGCCTTCCACCTACACGGGAAGTTGGAGAATTAGTGATGAGTGAGTCAGTCAGTGAGTGAGTGAGTGAGTCAGTCAGTCAGTCAGTGAGGGCTTTGCCTTTTATTATTATAGATATATATATATTCACATATACACACACACACATATGTGGTGGTCATAAATCAACTTTGTCATGATATTGTAATTTTATTTCAGTAATTCCATTCAAAAAGTGAAACTTGTATATTAGATTCATTCATTACACACAGACTGATGTATTTCAAATGTTTATTTCTTCTAATGTTCATGAGTATAACTGACAACTAATGAAAGTCCCAATTTCAGTATCTCGGAAAATTAGAATATCAATTAAGACCAATGCAAAAAAAGGATTTTTAGAAATGTTGGCCAACTGAAAGGTATGAACATGAAAAGTATGAGCATGTACGGCACTCAGTATTTAGTTGGGGCTCCTTTGGCCTGGATTACTGCAGCAATGCGGCGTGGCATGGAGTCAATCAGTCTGTGGCACTGCTCAGGTGTTATGAGAGCCCATGTTGCTCTGATAGTGGCCTTCAGCTCTTCTGAATTGTTGGGTCTGGCATATTGCATCTTCCTCTTCACAATACCCCATAGATTTTCTATGGGGTTAAGGTCAGGCGAGTTTGCTGGCCAATCAAGAACAGGGATACCATGGTCCTTAAACCAGGTACTGGTAGCTTTGGCACTGTGTGCAGGTGCCAGGTCCTGTTGGAAAATGAAATCTGCATCTCCATAAAGTTCGTCAGCAGCAGGAAGCATGAAGTGCTCTAAAACGTCCTGGTAGACGGCTGTGTTGACCTTGGACCTCAGAAAACACAATGGACCAACACCAGCAGATGGTATGGCACCCCAAACCATCACTGACTGTGGAAACTTTACACTGGACCTCACGCAACGTGGATTCTGTGCCTCTCCTCTCTTCCTCCAGACTCTGGGACCTTGATTTCCAAAGGAAATGCAAAATTTACTTTCATCAGAGAACATAACTTTGGACCACTCAGCAGCAGTCCAGTCCTTTTTGTCTTTAGCCCAGGCAAGATGCTTCTGACGCTGTCTCTTGTTCAAGAATGGCTTGACACAAGGAATGCGACCCTGAAACCCATGTCTTGCATATGTCTGTGCGTGGTGGTTCTTGAAGCACTGACTCCAGCTGCAGTCCACTCTTTGTGAATCTCCCCCACATTTTTGAATGGGTTTTGTAATACAATCCTCTCCAGGGTGCGGTTATCCCTATTGCTTGTACACTTTTTTCTACCACATCTTGTCATTCCCTTCGCCTCTCTATTAATGTGCTTGGACACAGATCTCTGTGAACAGCCAGCCTCTTTAGCAATGACCATTTGTGTCTTTCCCTCCTTGTGCAAGATGTCAATGGTCGTCTTTTGGACAACTGTCAAGTCAGCAGACTTCCCCATGATTGTGTAGCCTACAGAACTAGACTGAGAGACCATTTAAAGGCTTTTGCAGGTGTTTTGAGTTAATTAGCTGATTAGAGTGTTGCACGAGGTGTCTTCAGTATTGAACTTTTTCACAATATTCTAATTTTCTGAGTTACTGAATTTGGGACTTTCATTAGTTGTCAGTTATAATCATCAACATTAAAAGAAATAAACATTTGAAATACATCAGTCTGTGTGTAGTGAATGAATCAAATATACAAGTTTCACTTTTTGAATGGAATTACTGAAATAAATCAACTTTGTCATGATATTCTAATTTTATGACCAGCACCTGTATATGGGTTTCACTAGTTTGTGTGTATTTTACTTTTTCATTTGGTACTTTCAGGCAGCACTGTAAATATTGTATATATTCATCATTTTTGGGCTCCATTTAATTAGTGTTTTTGTGTGTCCTTTGTGGTATTGGACTGTGTATCGATATATAAATTCTGTAGGACATTATTTTTGTTTTTCTTTAAGTGCACCTGTAAATAAAAACCTCACTTTATTTTTCAAAAAAACCCAACCCTTTTTGTGTCCGTGTATCCCTGTCTTACACCATCATCCTGATCACATTCGGCCCCACATACTAGACACCTAGAGTGTAGGCCTGTGACTCCAATTCCCACTACATAGGGTGTCACAAGGCATCATTAGTTTATTTTTAAACTGTTTCATTTATATGTAAGAGGGGTTATCCAAGGCCTTCAGATTGGTATACATTAGGCTTCATTGCGTCTTTCTATTGCTAGAGCCTAAGTGGGGTCAAACATTCTCCCATCCTTTGCAGAGTGGAAATTCAAGTTCTTGAGAATTTAAGAAAAGCTAAATTGGTGAAAGGCGTCATGAAGGTGATTTAGCAACTCCCTTCTTTGGCACATGTTCATCTTATTTAATGGATAAGTTCTGTATTTTCAGTAGGAGTTCTATACCATGACTGTAAAGAAATATTTGCCACATAAAGTTGTGTTCTAAAATAAAGAATATTTTATAAATTTAAAACATACCATGTCTATTGCAGTCTAAAAAGTACACAAGTCAAAAGGTGAAGGCCAAAATCTTAAAAACTTACCAAAAACACCCACTTGCAAGCAGCAACGTTTTCAAATTAAAAAAAACTTGCCTTCTATCTGCATCCTTATGATAATGGAAGGAAACTAAAAATACTCATGGGTGGAGTTGTGACAACTCAACAGGTCCCAATTGCCAAGCTGTATTCTGCTTATATTCTTACTTTAGCTTCTGGAATTCTGTTTTCTGCAACAGTTACGTTCCGCCATGGTTTGTCACAACAGACAAACGTATTAAAATAATTGTAAATTGGTGCTGCTAAAGTAACCTATGTGTGTGTGCTCACTGGGAGATGTTCTGACAACCTGTCCAGGTGTTGTTCTTGCCTTGCACCTGATGCTTGATGGCGTAGGCTTCAGCCGTTCTGTGACCTTGCCCTGGATAAGTGGGTTACGAAGATGGATGGAGTATTTTTTCTTTTTTTTTATTGTTCCTACAGTACTGAAAAATATGGCTCGATTAGTCTTACCAGCGTATGTCCTCTTTTGAAGCACTGTCTGCATTTTTGGCACATCTTTCCACTTGTTACAGTCTGGGACGTCTTTGTGCAGCGTTATTGACTATGCTCGTATCATCTCTCAACCTACTGAGCCTGCAGTTTCTTTGGGCACCTACATGACCACTTTCCCTGTTGGCTGAGGTGCAAGGCTGTCTTGGCTATTGACCGATTGTCTTTCTGAATAAAGTGACTATGCCATGGGAGGTGCACTGTTCTGTTTGAATATAAAAATTGACGGATGATATTGAGGACAGAAATTAATAAAAAATGATATATGGCAGCAAGGTATTGCAGTGGTAGTGTTGCTTTCTCACAGTCCTAGAGACTGGGTATGAGTGTAGTTTGCATCTTCTCCTCAACTGCTCCGATTTTCTCCCACAGTCCTAACACATGCAGGTTAGGTGAATTGGTGTTGCTAAAGTGGCCTGTGTGCATCTTTGTGTTTGCCCTCTGATGGTCTGGCTGTCTGGCCAGCGATTTTTTTTCCTGCCATCTGATGCTCATTAGGATAGGCTCTAGCTGCCCCGTGACCCTGCATTACAAAAATGCTAGAAGATGGATGGATAGACGCCTATCTATCAGCTCTTATTACCTAATTACATACTTATATGCATGCTCAGTATTCTCATGTACCTAAGCCCTTGTGTGCATTATCAACCTTGTGACGGTAGGCAATCTTTATAAATTAATAAGCTTCTGCATTATGACAGAATAAAAGCAATCCTTAATGTTCTTTTTTCAGTTATTAGTGTCGAGTTGTTTATAGAACAGGCATAAATTCATATCTGCGTTAGAACACATTTTATGACGCCTATTAACATATACCATGATTGTGAAGAAATAACTGTCTTGAATAAAAACTATGTAAACATTTTTTAAGTGTCATGATTTTATTGAAAAATACACTAAAAAGTAAAAAAAAAAATTCTTTTGCTAAGATTTTATGATGTGACTAAAAATTAAATCATGGGATACCCATAAAAGAACTAATTGAATTCAATTAAAATGCATACTGTAGAGTCATTAAAGTGAATTTTCTAACCGGCTTATCTATGGAAAGAAAATGACACATTATTTTAGAAGTTGATTAATGTATTAGGATAATGGTTATAATTGGATTTTTTTTAATCATTTAAGGAACCCTAATATATTTATTAGGGCAGGGAATGGATTAAAAAAATTAAATCAGTCGCATAATTGTGTGGAATTAATCATGATTAATCACATCATTAAAACATTCAATTATAAATACATAAATCATTAAGTAAATATACAGTGATTCATAAAATTAATATAGAATCGATGTGAAGGAATTTTAAAAATTTTAAAAAACTGAATGGTTTGAACTTAAACAATGATGTGAAACCTGAACTTTTAACATAATACCACTTGAGCAAGTATAACCTGAATTTGAATGCCATCCTAAAAGGCAAGTTGAAAAGAAGGCAGTAAGAAAACAAGGTCAGTGTATTAATTCTCAAATTGGTATGCATATGAGACAGACGTGTCGAGGTAAAATTAAACAATTTGACTGATTTAGTTGAAATATCTCTTAAATGGGCAAACATTTTAACTTATGTTAAAACCCTTTATATGCCATCCTCAATTGTTCATCACCATCAACAACTTGATAATTACACTACGCAAATGTTTTTCAACTGGTGCGCCATGAGAGCTACCCAGGTGTGCCATGGAATTAACAGTGTAGTGCTCAAGAGTCCAGACTTGAGAGAGGGAGATGCTCTTCTCAGGTGGTCGAGACATGTCTGAGGAGTTGGGTGCTTGGAGATGCTGACATAAAAGCAACTCTGTGATTGCAGTTTTCCAGACACCAAGAGCACTTTGGCAACCAGGAGATGTGTTGAAGGTCCGTCTGCCTGGGTGCGTGTTTGCCAACGACTCTCGCAGAGTCGAGGGACAGTGAAGCATATAAGTTGCCTCTAACCCTGGCTCAGTAGTGTGACTGCCTGTATAAGCATGAAAGCATGAAGAGGAACAAAGCAGCTGGGAAAATGTGTATAAAGTGCTCACTAAGTAATATATTGAGTCATATATTTGGGTCTGTGAATGGCAGTTTCCAAGCTGCTTTTTCTTGTTGGCGTCTCTGATAGTCCCGCCTCTTGGACAGTTTAGCAAGTGTATGAGTTTTAATGCTTTTGGGGGTGATAGAATTGTGGTGTACCTTGGGATTTTTTTGGGTACAAAAAGTGTGCTACAACAGAAAAATGGTTGGAAAACACTGCTCTACGTATACCTTTGCTCCTGGCACAGTAAAAAAAAAAGTTCTCTATAGCAGCTGTCTCACTTAAAAACTGACACCGTGCAATACTTGGATGGTTATGTTGTGTTTTTTGCATAAATTAGCATAGATACTGCAAACTTGAATCATGGGTAGTGGTAATCATTACACATCTTTTTCTTAGATTTTTGTCATTATATTAGGGCAGTAAGCACTGTAAGCTACGTGGCAGACTGGTGAGTTAAATGCAGAGGTACTAGAGACTTATTTTGGTTTTAGTGCCATTCAGACAAAATGAATTTTGCACTTAATGTAATATGATATTGATTTGACCTACTTACAGAAACGTGAAATAGGGATAAAAACTGTAATTTTTACATATTCTACTTTAGTATTGCTTCAGGACTACCATAAACTCCCCTTCTATTGGTGTTTATAAATCAACTAAATGAACACCAGTAACATGCAGTGACATGTGACAAGGCATTGTGAAACATGTAATTTGAATCTTTAATAAAAAAAAAAAAAAAAAGATTTCTCAAATTTTTAAAGGTGGTATATAAATATGGTACTGGATGTTTATGTAATTCTTTAGGCTAACAGAGAAAGGCCTAAGAAAAAAGTTTCTCTGTGTGTGTGTGTTAGGGCTCGGTATTGGCACTGATGCCCTGATTCAATATTACTTTTATTTTGACTGAATTAGTATGTTCTGATGTATTTAAAGTGGTGTCTTTTTTTCCCCATAACCATGGATGTAGAGCATTAGTAATGTAAAGTAATGTGACAATTTTCAGTAACACTTTTATTTGAAGGGTGCATACACAGTGACTTTATAACATGTTCATAAGTATGGAATGACATTTAAGAAGAAATACTAGCTTAGTAATTAACAGTTAACATTAGCATTTGGAAAATGCTGCATAAAATATTATTTCTCTTTAACAAAGAAAGCAAAAAACAAACTTTTTCACAGTGCTACACTCATTCAATATTCACCATGGTGTAACTTAACATGTGTTACCACATCGAAAAAAAAAACATGTCATATTGCAAATAATATAAAATAATTAAATATTACTTAAGTAATGTTCAATAACCTATGTTATGAATCTCCAGTTTTGACACCCTTCATCTAAACTGTTAGCCAAATTTATTCCACCAACGGACATTTAAAATCTCGAATTTGCCGAAATTGAAGATACAAAGGGAGACTTGTATCTTTTTATAATACTGCAAGTAGCAGTCACGTTAATCAGTCTCAAAGGTGTCATCACAGTTCCTCCTCAGACAATAAGGAAGTGTCTTAAATGAGGATCTAGTGCTGATGCTTGTTAACAACTATGTTGGATGAATGGAACATAAATGAAAAAGATTCGCTATCCTGACTGACAGGTCCGCTAATATGATGTGTGTGATACAGCTTATGGAGATATTTCATGTTGGCTGCTTTGTGCACATGCTCACTTTGGTTGTGCAGGCTCCTCTGTATATTCCAAAAATTGCCCACTTACTTGGCTGGGTGATGTGTGTTGCAAACTTTTTCCACCATAGCAGTACAGTTAGCCACGTGCTAAAAGAGAAGAAATTTTTTATTGGATTTGCCAACACACAAACTTGTTATTGATGCAGTCATGTGATGGATCAGTGCACTGGAAATGCTAGAAAGGTTTTTGGAGCCAGCCAGCCATCTTCACAGCTCTGCATACTGTACAGGCAGTGAGATTGCACCCGATGTGACTGGCATGCAGCATGCTTGTCTGCAACACATCCTCATCAGTTGCTCTGTCGTTTCTAAAGTAGTGACATGTGGTTTGTCATGTAGGAATTTGCTGCCCTGAATGTTCTGCTGTCGCAAATTAGGACTACTCTCCCCACTGACCTGAGAGATGTTGCTTTGCCTAGGTTCATTAACTTCACTCATTTCCGTTCTGGTTGGTAGAGCATACCATAGTTTGAAAACTTGTATTATTTGTCGAAAGCCCTCGATTTCAATAATGGTTTAGGGTCTCATATCTTAACAGAATCTATAGCAGTTTTTAATCTGTATTTTTTTTTTTTGGGTGGGAGGCAAATTAAACGGATGTTGGAGCTACCTGCCATCTCTAGTGTAGAATGTTTAGACTCTACTCATTTGGATGTTGACCGATATTACATTTATCAGTGATGTCGGGATAAGTTATTTCTCAAATTTGTTGTGTTACTACAATGTTTAACTTTTGGACGGCGCAGCTTACATATGACTGCTTTTATCCAGTTCTTCATTGACGCATCATTTGAATCCTTAGTAAGTCCACTTTTTTTAAGTGTCGAAGGTGCTATTTCAAAGGAGGTGGATACGCCGTTTTATGCTATCCTACCTTGCATACATTGAAAAGGGTCCAGCTGCAGGTAGTAAAGTGCTTTTTCCATAGATAGCCTAAACAGGCAAATTAGTGACATCTACTGAATCAGATGCCAAAACCAAAGATAAGCAAAAATCTACGTATAGTTAGGACAGAGATTCACAAGATCGATCTTGAGACTCTTCAGAATAGATATTGAATTGTTTAAATGAAAAAGAATGATTAATCAGAAAATGAATTTTTTTTTTACCTAGACAGTGTGTGTATTTATACTGTATGTATGTACTGCTTGGATTAGGGTTGCACACTATACCAAGTACTAAAAAAGTATGAAAAAACACCCATTTATAAAATACCATACCAACATTTCATTTATTTCAGTACCAGAAGTAAATGGGAGTTTGCAAGCAGATTGCACTCTGTTGTTTATTAGTCTGTTTAAATCTAACAAGGTCTTTGAAATAATGTTTTAAATTTAACTTGATTCACTAAGGGGAAGCTCCCCCGGGCTCCCTGAATGTATAAATTAGTATAAATGTGCTGAAGACTTCAGGAGAGAGCCCCTTCAGTGAATCATGCCCGTCAGGCCTGTGTCTTCAAGGTCCGCAGGTTTTTTTTGATATGTTTTATAGTAATAGTGGTAGTTAATATTTGTTTCATTCTTCGAAGTAGGTAGACTTTTAAATTCATAGATTTTAATCTGTGTAACTTTTTTTTTTTTTTTTTTTAAACGGTGACATCACACACATTTTGCTCGTAAATGATTAGCCACTGATGTAAATCTGTGATATTTAAATTTGCCTGTATTCAATTTACTGGTATCAATGGTTTTCTTCTTCCAACCATCTGCTGCCAGAGTTTAAATCACAAACAGCAGTTATAAATTTTTTCTCTGCAATTGTTAATGGAATAGCTTAGATCAGGGGTTTACAATGTTTAAGCCAAGGGCCCTCAAAATGTTTTATGATCTGGTCAGAAACTCTCCGTAAAATTGACATTTGTATAATTTACAAAAATTAGACAGTTACATACGAACTCAGCTGAAAAGAAGCAGAAAAATTAGTTACATACAACTCCCGGCCAAAAAAAGAAGACATTACTTCGGTCAGTTGTAAAGGTCAAGTGACTTTGTTTTATAGGTTCATTACTTCCAGTGTTGGGTTCCAATTCTGATAATTTTGTAAGCACACTTCTGATTTTAACTTTAGTCTTTTCCTGCATTCTTTTTTAAAGACAGGATGAAAGTTTCCAAACATTGGAAACTCTGTTCAAAACAAAAGCTTTCCTCTGTTAATTAATATTAATAAGGAAGACAGATGAACGGTTAAAACCCATAACAGTGTAGATCTTGTGACAATGTGTCAGGGAAGGAAATTTTAATTTGGTTATTCACAAAAGCTTAATTTCTAAAATGTTGTGTTAACCCTTATTCCATAATCGGAGAATCTTGAGGTATTGTTCTCTGGGGGGGAAAAAAGGTTAACAGACGTAGATTTTTCCGCAGGTAACCTGGTTATTTTGTCATGTACATCCTTAACTGCATTTCAGTTAAGGATTATATATACTTGCCGCATGTCTGTTGCACTCAGTTGTTCACCTTCACTTGTGTTAAATTCACAAACCTACATATCCAGCAGCAACGGGTAGATCTGTCCACAAGGTAAATTTCGCGAAGCATATGCTTAGGCAATCTCATTATTCCTTTTGCTTGGTTGAAATAAATTGCTAATTTTTTGTTGATGAACTGAATGTACAATGCTGAGCTCAGTTGCACAGGCTGTGGAGCACTGTGTCAGATGTTTTAAAAGCATGGTGCGTTTCAAGTCCAATTTACTTTAGAAAGTAACCTAATGCAATACTTACTTCACTGAAGTAAAACACCTGGGATGTAATCCCAGCAGCACTAGGTATAAGGCAAGAAACTCAAGTGCTGGTCCTTGGAAGGGCTCAATTTGCACGGTCAAGGAAAAGCGTGTGCTGCGTGCAATCCAGTAACAGACACATAAATAAAGTGTCAGTTTAGTTGTAACCCTAAGGGGTATTTTCTGTACATCGCTTAAATCATTCGAGAGCAGAAGCCTCATCTTGGATGAGTTAATGCCAGTGAAACTCATCCGGGATAAGTTGCTTTTTCAAATGCAGCCATGTAGTAGATTAGTCTAGCTGGATCTAATCATCCGAGATGAATGTGCGCGCCCGCGCTGATTGAAAAGCCGATATACAGTACTGTGCAAAAGTTTTAGGCAGGTGTGAAAAAATGCTGTAAACAAAGAATGATTTCAAAAATGGAAGTGTTAATCATTTATTTTCATCAATCAACAAAATGCAGTGAATGAACAAAAGAGAAATCTAAATCAAGTCAATATTTGGTGTGACCACCCTTTGCCTTCAAAACAGCATCAATTCTTCTAGTTACACTTGCACACAGTTTTTGAAGGTACTCGGCTGGTAGGTTGTTCCAAACATCTTGGAGAACTAACCACAGATCTTCTGTAGATGTAGGCTTCCTCACATCCTTCTGTCTCTTCATGTAATGCCAGACACACTCGATGATGTTGAGATCAGGGCTCTGTGGGGGCCATACCATCACTTCCAGGACTTCTTGTTCTTCTTTATGCTGAAGATAGTTCTTAATGACTTTGGCTGTATGTTTGGGGTCGTTGTCCTGCTGCAGAATAAATTTGGGGCCAATCATATGCCTCCATGATGGTACTGCATGATGGATAAGTATCTGCCTGTATTTCTCAGCATTGAGAACACCATTAATCCTGACCAAATCTCCAACTCCATTTGCAGAAATGCAAAGAGAGAGCAATGTGAAGGTAATCTTTCAGCGTATATTGAGGAGCGGCCGTATCCTCTAGGGGTGCGAACAGCCCCCCGTGCTCACAATATATTTGAGGAGTTTTATGTAATACGTAATACGCGCTCTGGTTGGGTAGCTTCTCAGCCATCTGCCAATAGCGTCCCTTGTATGTAATCAACTGGGCAAACTAACTGAGGAAGCATGTACCAGAAATTAAAAGACCCATTGTCCACAGAAATCCGCGAACCTGCAAAAAATCTGCGATATATATTTAAATATGCTTACATATAAAATCCGCGAAAGTCGAAGCGCGATATAGCGAGGGATTACTGTATAATATAAAAAAATTAATTTTAAAGCTAATACGAAGGCAGACAAGCAAAAAACAGGTGGAGGTCCATGCAGTCCAAATCTAATCCCTGCAGAAGAGTTGGCTATCCAGCAAAATGCCCATTGTCCTGTTTCTGAGGGCATTCCAGGGGGGACCTCCTCCCCAGAACCAGTGGCAGGATGCAGTGGTCACTTCATTTCAGGTAAAGGATGGTCATTGCAAATATTTGTCCTCAATGTGTGCCATAGGTATGTTCCATATAGCCTTTTTTTTTTGGTCAGGTCAGTTGCAGGAATGTCATATCCCTAGAACTTGTGTCTGACCAGCGAGATATTGATGAAGGTCAAATATTTGATGAAGACACTGTGTCTGATTATTCAGAAAGAGAGGTACATTTTCCAAATAATGTTTGATCAAACTCCACTGTGATCAGTCCCATGTGGCCCAATCACATTTGGAAATCCTGGGTAATGAGAATGTTAGGCTGATTCTGAGATTCTTCATGGAACTGTGGATGTTTTTGCCTGTGTATTAACTACTTGCAATGGCATGAAACACCTGTTTTATTGTCTGCACACGCAAGGGGTCCAAGAAACACTATGAAAACCCGAAGGAAATATTTCAGAGCCAAACAGACTTTACGAATTGCCTGGCAAACTTCAGTTTTAGGTAGATTTTCCGCATTGCCTACAGTATATAAAAAAAAGTGCCACTTGCAAAAAGTCTCAAAGCAATGCATACTGTCTGTGTGGTTGTGAGAGCCCGACTTTGCCTAGTTTGGCTTGGAATATAAGGTGGTAATAAATTTTTGAGGTGCAATATTCCCCCTTGGCTAAAGCGGTATCTTTCGAAAAGAATTTCCTCCAGGAGCAGTAAAGGATCTTGCCGATCGTGCAAAGCCCTCTCCATATGAAATTCTCTTCTTATAATTTGCGCACTGATATCAATTGGTTGCTCATTCATTAACGGTGAATCCATGACTGAATGACTTCTATTCTATTCTATTCTATTCTATTCTATTCTATTCTATTCTATTCTATTCTATTCTAGTGTGTGAGCTAATCCTTGTTTACATAGAACAAACCTGGATTTGGATGTGCTGCGATGACCAGACATCCAGCACGAATTTTGAAAAACCGACGGATCCAGGATCATGCCAAATCGTCAACGATTACATCCAGCTAAACAAGTAATCCACTTAAGAAAAATATCCCCCTGGTCTTAGCTTTAGATATGTTGATGCGGTGTGGTTGGGTGATGCATTGGCCAGTGTTCATACCACATGTCATTGGTGGATTAGTTAGAGAATGTAAAAAGGGGATGGATGTTATTTACTTAACAGCAGATGAAGGACTAAACATATTTAGAAAACACCAGAAAATAATCACAGGCTTTTTACTTGCTTTCAGATTTACAGCGGCTGGTAATGTTGTTGGTTAACTTTTTTTATTTTTTCTTTCTACAGTTTAATAATGTGAAGCCTTTTGCCAAATGAGAACTCCAGAAGTATACTTGCGCATGTAATTGCAGGTTCTTAAACAGTATTTATTCCTTAACTGGGTTACTTATCCCAGTTTTGTGTATACATGTAAACACACTCGATGAGCAAAGTATTATACTCCCAACAAAGGGAACTTGACAGCTGGAGATAAATCTGACCTTTACCGGTATAGCAGATCTTTCTGGGTGTCAGTAGCTTGTGTGATTGACACCTCACAGGGTTGTTGTCAAAGTAAGCAAGTGTCAGTTTCAACTATGAAGAGAGAATACAAGCTACAGGTTTGGCAGGTTGAGTGCCAGTAAGATAGCCATTGCTATAATTACAAAATAAGTAAAAGAGGCTAGCTTTGTCCAGTCTCAATGCACTCAGAAAGTAAGGCATAGAACAAATAAACAACTGAAGATGTAAGTACTGTACAGCTGTTTAACTGTACTTGAAGTTGTTTGTTCTGTGAGGCACCTATCACATAAGCTGTTAGCTCTTTGAGCACAGGCACATAGTTTCATTTTCGATAATATAGCCAATTTATATTTGAATAAACTTTCATTACATACATTTTGGGAACCCTGTTTTAGAGGCTGAAGTTTGTTTTTCTCTTCCACATTTAGGTAGTTTCTTAGGTACATTTAAACAACACCTAAATTTTTTAAGTTTGTCTTTGCTTAAAGAGGCAAAATGAAATGTACTTGTGCTTTGGGTGAATTCTAGGTGCTGACTTTTTTTAATGCATATATGCTGTGTTGTTGTGATAAGGCATTTTGCTTTTTATTTTTTTTACCATTAAGAAAATTGCAGCATTAATGTATTTAATAATAGTGTATGTCGCATTTTGATAATGCCTCATCTATTGTTACTTCTCCTTCCAATACGTTGCCATTTACTTGCAGAGGTACATTTTAATTGGAAATTTTTGATTAAATCAAGTTAGTTGTGTTCAATGTATAATATTACAAAACTTTGAGGTAATATGAGACATTTTAATTATTTTTAAATATACAGAAAGTAATGTGAGGTTTGTATTGGAATTGCAGGTATTTAGCCTTTTTTTTTTTTTAAGAAATCTTAATCTTTAATTCAAAGTAAAAAATGCAGTGCTTTCAAGGCAAAACCAGGCTTTCATATTCCCACTTTTAAGTCATTATAGTATTAATTGAGACGTACAGATACACAATTTTTGAATGCTTTGCTAGCACAATGTTGTTACCAACTCTAATTTGACTGTAGTTTAATACATCAGCAAACAAGGCCACGCCAAAGGAACAGGAGCTTCACATTTGCCCTGAGATAATAAACATGGCTGCAGTTTATCCATTTATTTTATTACTGGTATATCCAGTTCAGGTTTGCTGGGATTCAGTTGCAATTCAAGATGCACAGGATGCAAGACAGGATTTGACCTTGGACGGGGTGCCAAATTTGCACTCGACTACAGATAATTTTGAAATAATGTTTGATTTGTTAGTGTTTCAAATCTGTCACATTGGCTTGGCATTTGTTAATGTTTTTAAGCACATGACAAATAGCTCCAGTCATATGACATGCAATACGTTAAAGGAAGCACATAATCTCAGAGAGACTGATTTAGTGGGACTACTAAATCTGTATGCTCAATTACCGAAAACACATCAGAAAACACTAAATTTGTATTGTTCATTGAGTTTTTAGAAATCAAAGTAATATTTATTAATACAATTTTAGTTGTTATACTAACACCTACGACGCAAACATTTGAAAGGTACTGGAGCAACACTATTACATCTCTAATAGAGATGGGAGAAAAAATCTATTCATTTAAATCACAATTCTGAAATATGGTGATTATAAAATTGCTAGGGTGCTTAAATTAGAATGTCATCATGTTTTCATATTTAAAAATCAACCTTGTCTGTTGCAAGAGATGGAAATATGGGACGTTGCTCAGCTGACAGCGGTGGTGTTTAGATTTTTTATATCCTTAATCTGAGATATCTTGTGTTTAGTCAACCTGAGAGGATTTGATTACAAGTATATTAAAAGCATGAGCAGGGGGCCAAGGGGTCAGCAACAGCAACAACATTTTTATATTATATATATATATCTATATCTATATATATATATATATATATATATAATTAGTGCTGGGCGGCATACCGGTTCATACCAAAAACCGTTTATTTTTTTTATGATATGGATTTTTCTTATACCGCAACACCGGTTTAAATTGCCTAAACGACGTTCGGAACATGGCGCAGCGGGAAACTGTTCAAGTGGGGACCTTTTTCACTGCTACACCGCTAAACACAGATTTGTTGCACTAGGGCTCTTTTTCACTGCTACACCATCAAATAGTGGGCGGTAGCATAGGAATGCTGCATGGTGAAAATGGACAGAGAGCCTGGAGATACTTTAGTTTTAAAAGGTCAGATGTGTAAATACTGTTTCTATACTACTGGATAATACTGCAAGCCAAGTTGTACTTGTTTTATTTGTTTTAAATACAGTGTAATGTACCTGGGTACTGTGTAATAATGTGACGACATGTTTTCAAAGCCCGTCATAAGTTATATAGCACATTAACCCCTTAACCGCCCTCTGCCGGATATATCCGGCATCGTAGCTTTATTGCTGACGTCTTACTGCCGGAATTATCCGGCACATTTGCCTGTGGTTATGTGAATGCCTGGCGCGTAGTATAACTGACAGTTTGGCGTGGGTATTATTACTACGTTGTATTTCGACAACTCTGCGCTTGTATTGGCCGATCACGTGATGTGATTCGAAAGTGAAAGCTGTGAATATGGCGAAACGTAAACTGACTTCAAGTGAGGTTTTGCAGGCGATTTTGGACAATAATTCTGATCATGATTGTAGCAGTTCTGAAGAAGATTTTAGCGACAATGACGATCAGCAACGTGCGCTGCATGATACTGTGAATGACGACGCATCGGATGATGGCGATGAGTGGGTGTATCCCCAGCATCTCAACTGGACTGCTGCCCGTTAATCTGAGCCAGATATGAAAGATCCAAACCGTGACCACTTGTTCAAGCTACGTCCTTTGATTGACCATTTATTTGAAACATTTCAGCAGGTATTTCAGCAGGTAAATACTGCTTGAATAAATGTAAAGTAAAAAAACGAAAATTGTTCAGATTTCTCCTGGCATGGGGAATATTTAGGGAGTTGGCGGTTAAAAGGTTAAATGCTTTGTGTTAAGTGACTTAAACTGCAATAAGAGGAGGTGCTGGCAGAGAACCCCGCACAGAATACATTCACTTCATGATCTTCCTTCTCTCTGAACATTTAGAATGCTAAAATAAATACTTAATATAATTTTCATGGTGAAATGCATTAAAGCATGCATTAATCATATGGGGGCACGGCGGCGTGCCTGCCTTGCATTTGCATGTTTTTTCTGGTGGGTTTACTCGGCGCTTTAGTTTCCTTTCAAAGTCATGTAGGATGTGGGGTTTTGTTGTGCTATATTGACCCTGCTAGTATATGTTTTGATTATATTCATCCTTTGATGTGCTGGCGACTCGTTCAGAGATGGGCACAACTCTGAATGGATGGCATAATTAAACATGTATAACGAAGATATTTTTAAAGTTCTGAACACTCCGTGGGCTAAGTTTATAACTAGTTTTAATTTCACAAAGACGTTTATTGTGTGGTGATTGGTTATGTGGAGAAAGAAAAAGGACGGATAGGAACTGGGGTTTTAGTACGTCAGATAGAGACAGCACGCATGCAATAAAGATAGCCCGCTCAGAAGAACATGCATTGAATTCTGTGTTCGTGTCTCCGACCACCAGATCACAAACCCAACATTTATAAAATATTTAAGTTAAACCTGTGCGATACCCATTCATACATCCAGTTTTTTGGAGCCTCGTCACACCTGCGATAAAGTTCTCTACACTGAACATAATAGTGCAACTATCAGTAGTAATACTATTATATATTTTATTGTTATTATTTATTAGTTTAAACATTATGCAGTTTAATGATGATAAAGTTGTTTAAAAAGTCACTTTAACGTGTCAGTGGACAGAGATTGTTAACATTAACAGAAAGTGTAGTTGGTTTACAAAAAATATTTACTATTTATTCCTTTTCTAAGACATATTCAGTGCAACACAACTTTTGACAAGCACTTCTGGATATTTTACTAAGTCTAAATGCCTCTTTGTATGGTTGAAAATATGTTGTCAAAATTATAGTTTAAGTTTTTGCAAAATTTGTTCAATAAAAAGGTTCTATATTTTGACTGCATCTGTCATGCAATGTGATACCTTCTCCATTAGTGCCACCCCCTTGAAAACTATCACTTTATGGGGCAATGCAAACCTGTATTAATACTTGTGTGCACATTAAAATGTTTTTTTTTGTACAATGTACAATACTCTTGACAGTGGAATAGGTTATTCTTAGCCAGTAATTCCAGTGGAAAATGTGGTTAACATCCACTCATGCATGGGGAAAAAAATACCGTCGAATACCGTGAAACCGGGATAATTTAGAAAAATACTGTGATGTGGAATTTTGGTCATATCGCCCACCCCCTATATATATATATATATATATATATATATATATATATATATATATATATATATATATATATATATATATATATATATATATATATATATATATAGCACATTTTCATACAAATGATGTAGCTCAGAGTGCTTTATATAATGAAGAATGAGAAAAAAGACAAAATAAATTAGAAAATAGAATTAGGGAACACTAGTTAACATAGAGTAAAAGTAAGGTCTGATGGCCAGGGAGGACAGAGGAAAAAAAAAAAAAAAAAACTCCAGACGGCTGGAGAAAAAAATAAAATCTGCAGGGGTTCCTAGCCCATGAGACTGCCCAGGCCCCCTCTAGGCAGAAAGAGAAGGAAAAGGTAGTTAAAGGCACATTAATATCTAAGCAGACCTCAAGTTCACGTTATGGCCTGCCACAGATGGAGTTGGAAGAGACAGGCGAAGGAATGGATCAGCCAAGACCTTGCGCCTTAACATCTGCTCCAGCTGACTGCGAATGTGGAAGCTAAACTTGAGAGTAAGGTGGAGAATGAGAATTTGGAACACAGAGCTGAAGGTGATATTTTACTATGCATTTTTGTTGGGGGGGGGGGGGGGGGATAAGTGATTGATTAAAGTAGGAGTAAACAAGGGAATAGACCAATTTAACATCAGAATGGACAGTAGCATTGACAAGCTGCTTCAGGATATTAAAAATCAGGAGGTATTTTTAAGCAATATATTTGATGCAAACCTAAAAAAAAATCTAGCAAGAGTTGATGAAAAAAATACAGGAAAATTTTAACAAAATTGAGAATAAAATAAAAGTACTTGGTGTTCACCTAGAAGAAGTTAAACATTTATGACTTTTATTAAAAAAGTTGAAAAATTGACATCCATTGCCGAGAAAAAAGCAACTACTCTAAATAGGTGCGTTGGAAAATATATATAGAAGGAACAACATCAATATTAAAGTTCTCCTTGAAAACAGTAAGAGTACAAACCCAGTAATATTCTTAGCTGAATCTTCTGCTTTCGGCTACTCCCGTTAGGGGTTGCCACATCGGATAAATAATTTTCTAAAGTAATTGGAGAGGATTTTAAATTCGACACTGTGATCTCAGTAGCTTATTGCATACATGGCTTGAATGCCTCAAAACCAAGAAGCCTGATTGTCTGGTTCCCCAAACTAGGGGTTAAAGAAAAGTTGGTGTTGATTCTCAGTCAAAATGAGGAGTTTATATTTGAAAATAATTGCATTTGTATTTCTCCCCTTCCACAGTTGCCTAACAAGCTGCATTCTATAGGATTAAACAACACTTATGCAAAGCTAAAATTAGATATAGCCTCTTGTTTCCAGCCAAACTGTGAGTGATTACTGTTGTCCAATTGTACATGTTTAGTTCTCCTGAAGAAGCAGAAAAGAGCTAAAAGATTGGTCCTGACATTATCCAATATATGAACATAAGTCATAATGTGCCCTGGTAAAGCAAAGAAATTCTGCTTGCAATCTTGACTATCTGTAATGCAACATTTTCTGTACCTATATATTTTTTTTTACCCATTTATTTTCTTTCTATAACACTAGAATCCCTGAAGCCTGCGAAAATATTCATAATGTCGGGCCACCATAAATTCCCTCCCACCTCCTCATCAGTGCCTTTGTTTTGCAAATATGTCAATCAGCCACAGGTAGACAGCCTGCTCACCCATCCCCCACTGAGGCAGCTGAAGACCGTTTATCTGGGAGTGAGGTGTCTGAAATGGTCAGGTCAGGTTGGGGAGCATGCACTGGTACAGTGCGTTGTTGCACACGTCGAAACAGCTCGGGATCCTGGTTGGCAACCCCCCAGGCAGACACGCTGTCCAGTTCCACCCTCGGGAAATGACCATCTATCTGTTGCAGTCATGTTTTACGTGGGCGCCCCATTGGTCTGTTTCAGTCGCTCTGGCCCTCAACAATGAGGATCCTGAGAGCTGGATCACCCTCGAGGAATCACTCCACCTGGGCGTATTGCCGTAACTGATGCTTCTTGACAATGCAGGTAATATGCCTCATTTAGGACTCCGTGAGAAACCGCTTGTTTAACACAAACTCAAACCAGCGGTACCCAGGAATTCTCCAAAGAGACACAGTACCAAAGGAGTCCAGTCTTCGTCTCAGGTCACTGGATAGCGTCCATGTCTCATTACCATATAGGAAAACAGGAAGCACCAGGACTCTAAAGAGATGGACCTTCATCCTCCTGCATAGATATCGGGAGCGCCACATACCTACACACTGGAATTGTATAGGAAAATAATACATCTTCATTTGAAATACATACATTTCATGTGTGTTCCCTGTCAAACAACAGTCTGTGTAATTGCAGGATGACATTTCTTGCCTGTTGGACACATAACTAAAAGAAATTTTTAATATGTTACAGTAATAATAACAATGCTTCAAATTTCAAATAAACACTTTCAAAAAAGGTACAACTAAGCAAGTGCTCTTTTATTCAAGAATATAACCAAAGAAAAAAATTGTTAAATTTACATGTTGCTGTCAATGTTTGAAAGCTGAACCCCAAATATTAATCAATATGAAGCAAAGATTTTTGCATGCATGTGTGTGTTTATGTGTTTCAAAGTGGAAATGTGGCTGTGTCATAGATATCTGCTTGGCTTGGTGCAGGGGAAAATGCTTCGTTATCAAGACACTGCTGGTTCGATCCTGGGTCCTCTCAGCATTTAGCATTTTGAGTTCTGATCTGCTGCTGTTCTTATTTCTGTTATACTGTATAATGAAAACATTCATTTAATTTGAGTCTCCAACTAAACAAGTGTGCTTTTATTCAAGAATAAAATTGATTAAAAACTGAATTAAAAAAACAAAATCACACATTAAAGTACACTTGTTTTGTTATACCACGTCTTTATTTGAAAAACTAACAGGGTCAGATTAGTGGAAGTGTGAACATGACTGAGAGAATAAAACTGAATTAAAAAAAAAAAGTGAACTTTTACAAGTACCATAAATTTACACCGGATGTTACAGACTCAAATCAAATGTATGTTTTTATTTTAAAAAAGTGAACTTTTACAAGTACCATAAATTTACACCGGATGTTACAGACTCAAATCAAATGTATGTTTTTATTTTAAAAAAGTGAACTTTTACAAGTACCATAAATTTACACCGGATGTTACAGACTCAAATCAAATGTATGTTTTTATTTTATAATAGTAATAATAATAGCAGCTAACTACTCAAAATGCAGGCATAACCCAGATGTGAGAATTTTGTGTTTGACTTCAGCTGCCTCGGTTGGGGATAGGTGAGCAGGCTGTTTGCAGTCAATGCTGACTGATACATTTTGCAAAACAAAAATGCTGATGAGGAGGTGCAAGGGAATTTAAGGTGGCCCGGCATTATGAAAATTTTCATAGGCATCAGAGATTCTAGTGTTACTGTGGTTATTTATTTCCCCCAAGGGAACTGTTTTAACATCATACCCTAGTTTAATTACATCTGGACTGTAATATTATGAGATCTTTTTCTCCAAGGGGAATGTTTAACATCATACCCTAGGTTTTTTGTATTTGGACTGTACTTTTATAAGAGATTTCGGTTTTAATCCTTTCAATACTGCTGTGGTTTGTTTTGTTTTGGATGTGCTCTGTCTCTAGACATGTCAGACTTCGTAAAGTGTCATCTAGCCTCACTTGAGAATGTAAATTGGTGTAGGGCTAGTTACTTCTCTTTTTTACCCTAAGGTTTGTAAGCTTCAACATAATAGGCTCCTTAGCCATAATACATGGCAATGATTAGATACCTACTGTAGGTTTAAGCTATTGTAGGAAACATATTACCTTTTGCTGAAGATTACAAAATGTCCTCAAAAGTTGAGAAGCAGAGTTTCTCCAATTGAACAGTGAACTTTGTGAGCTAGAATGTCAAAGGTGTCAATCACGATCTAAAGAGAAAAAAAGAATGTTCTCACCTAACAGGCCTAAATGCCAAGATATTTTTTATAGAAGATTCACTTAATAAGTAAGGACTTTCGGTTGCAAAGAGATTAAACTGGCCAAATTGTTCAGTGCAGCTATACAAAGAAATCTAGAGGTGTGGGAATCTTAATGTATAAAACAATGTCTTTTCTTAAGTATCTGATCTTGAAGGGCAATATGTCCTGGTGATGGGTAATTTATTTAAATCTAAAGTAATTCTGATAAAAATATGCACACCTAATATGGATGATAGAGATTTCATCCAAAATGAATTTGCATCTATTCCTAATATGAACTCATAAAATTATAATGGATGAGACTTTGTGTTTTAAATCGAAACCTGAATAGGTATTCAGATACAGTGACTATAACATATAACAATGCAAAAATAATCACATATTTTGTAATGGATCAGAACTTATCAGACACACAGATTTTTAAATCATAATTGAAGAGTATATTCCTTCTTCTCATCAGTACATCATAGTTACTCAAGAATCGATTATTTCTTTATAGGAAAGAATTTATTCCCCACTATCAAATCTTGCAAGTACAATGCTGTTGTTATCTCTGATCATGGAGCCTAAATCACTGTGGCCCTACACACTCATTTTGTAATGGGAGTCCAATGACATTAGTTAATGAGGACTGTGCAGAATTAGTCTCCAAGCAAATTGATTATTTTTTAGAGACAAATGCATCCCCAGAAGTCTCTGCAGGAATACTGTAGGGAAACGTTGAAGGCTTTTTTAAGAGGACAAACTTTTTCATATCTTTCCCACAAAAATAAATTGGAGACCAAAAAGATGTTAGTTAATCAGCAAAATTAACAGAGTGGATCAAGAATATGCCATGTCTCCAAATGAGGCACTTGATAGGAAAAGACAGGTTTTGCAATCGGAATTTAACCTCTTAACAAAAGAAACTGACAGCTCATCTTTAAATTGTGACATCATTACTGTGAGGATGGAGTGAAGGCTAATAAGATTTTAGCTCAACAAATCCACAAGCAGGAAGTCTACAACACAGTTTCAGAAATTACCAACACAGATGGCGATAAAATTATTTACCATTAAAATATAACCTACACATCTAGAGAGTAGTTTAAGTCCTTCTAATCTACTCCTGTTTGAAGAATATAAGACACAATCTAATCGAGTTTTTTGAAGCATTACAAATACCAAAGCTATATACTCTTAATGTAGAGGAACTGGACAAACCTCCGACACTCAGAATTACAGGACTCTATAAACTCACTCCAAAGTGGGAAAGAAGCAGGCCCTGATGTCTACACAGTGGAATTTTATAAATAATTTTCAAATAAGTTAGCTACACTGTTATTAGCAACTAGCCTTAGGAAAGTTAACACTTTAATTTTTGTGATAAATGTGGCCTGTTTAACATGTTAAATATTATTGCATCTATTGCCAACAATGGGGAAAACTCCTAAGGTCATTTACATGTATATATTTTTTTTAACATTATGAAACAATAGTACTGTATTGATCATACTGCAGATTCAGAGAGCCATGTGGATGGACAGCTACTGATCACTGTGCTTTCAGGAGGCGCAGTGTGTTATGCAAATGAAACATCTTGAGTGAGAGGAGGAAGCCCCTGGAAAAAGGGTGGAAGGAGCACAAGAGTTCGGTTTGAGTGTGGAAGGAGCTGGAATGGAATCGCTGCTGTTTGATGTTGGTGACAGAATGCAGCAGTCACATGGGGTGGCTGCACACGACAAGGAGCAGCATAGTGTTAATGAACAGCATGGAGTGAATAAGTGAGTTGAGGGGAGCGAGAGTGGAAGAGTTGCGTGCTTCTGGGCTGTAACACTGAAGTAGAAGACAGTATAGAGTGGTTAGACAAGTCTGAGTGGGATTAAAGTTAAGGCTGTGGAAGACTGTATAGAGGGGTTAGGAGAGTTTGAGTGGGATTAAAGTTAAGGCTATCACAGACCTGCTTTTATGTCGTTTTTTTCAGGTAGTCCTATCCTCCTCAGACAGGTCTCGGCCACCTGAGGGGCGCCTCTCTCTCTCTCGCACCCAGCACTACACTGTTATTTCCACGATGCACCAGTTGAAAAGCACTTGTGTTGATTATATTTATAATAATAATAAAAATAATACATTTTATTTATATAGCGCCTTTCCCATGCTCAAGGCACTTACAGAATAAATAAAGAACGACAGAATATACAGTATATAGCATTGTACAAACCAGATAAATAAACAAAGAAGATTAAGACAGTAAATTCTGAAAAAAAAAACAGACAACATAATTGATGGTCTAGCACACACACACATACAGGTTACATGAGCATCTTGACAGAGAAGTAAACTGAGAGAAGGGTAATAAAGTCAAGTAGAGCTAAAAGCCTTCCTGAACAGATGAGTTTTGAGTTGTTTTTTAAAAGAATTCATGGAGTCAGCTGACCTGATTAATTTTGGTAGGTCATTCCAGAGTCTGGGCGCTATACAGCTGAAGGCCCTGTCACCCATGGAGTGTAGATTAGTGAGGGGCACAACAAGATTACCAGAATCAGAGGACCTTAGTGGGCGGACAGGCACATAGTGATGGAGAAGGTCACTGATGTAGTTTGGTGCGAGGTTATTTAAAGCTTTGTACGTTATTGGTAGGATTTTATATTCGATTCTGTAGGACACAGGGAGCCAGTGAAGACGGAGCAGGATGGGTGTGATGTGCTCGTTGCTGCTGGTTCGAGTAAGGACTCTTGCAGCTGAGTTTTGAATAAGCTGGAGCTGTGATAGAAGATTAGAAGGGGCACCTGCCAGTAGGGAATTACAATAATCGATGCGGGATGTGATAAAAGCATGGACAAGTTTCTCAGCATTAGAGAAGGAGAGGAAGGAGCGAACACGGGATATGTTACGGAGGTGAAAGTAAGAAAGCTTCTTAATGTGATTTATGTGGGCGGAATAAGTGAGGGAGGAATCAAAAATGACACCAAGATTTTTTACAGTAGAGGCAGGTCTGATGAGATCACTGCCAAGATGGACTGGGAAGGAGCTCATTTTATTAAGTTGCATTTTAGTCCCAATTTGCAGGAGTTCAGTTTTATTGCAATTTAATTTTAAAGAGTTCTGCTCCATCCAGGTTTTAATTTCACTAAGGCAGGTTGTGAGCTGAGAAAGCTCTGATGAAGTTCCACTTTTAACATTGAAGTAGAGCTGAGTATCATCTGCATAAAAATGATAACCCAATCCATAACTACGGATAATATGGCCAAGGGGAAGCATATAAATACAGAAAAGCAGAGGACCGAGGACAGAGCCCTGAGGGACTCCTTGTGTGACTGGCGCTGAGCTGGATCTGCTGTTGCCAAGACTAACAAACTCTTGCCTATCAGTCAGATAGGACTTGAACCACTGGAGGGCAGTGCCAGAGATACCCAGCATGTTCTCCATTCTGGACAGTAGGATGTCATGTCTAACAGTGTCAAATGCTGCACTGAGGTCTAACAGAATTAATATGCTAGTTTGTCCAGAGTCTGCTGCCATAAGCAAATCATTGGTTACCCGTAGCAGAGCAGTTTCACAGCTGTACCGCGCCCTGAAACCAGACTGAAAGGGTTCCATCAAATTATTAGAGGTTAGGTAATTGGTGAGTTGGGAAGCTACAACACGCTCAAGAACTTTTGACAGTATAGGTAAGTGGGAAATAGGCCGGAAATTGTTAAGATTGTCCGCATCAAGGCCAGACTTTTTTAACATTGGGGTTACAGAAGCAATTTTAAAAGTGAGCGGCACAGAGCCAGTGTCAAGGGATGAGTTTATTATTGTTGTAACAGTCGGGATTATGGCATGAAGGCAGGATTTAAGTAGTGTGGTGGGGATGGGGTCCAGTACACAAGTAGTCGGCCTCATCTTACAAAGCAGGTTATTAACAAACGCAGATGTGACTGGTGAGAACTTAGAGAAGGAGCTGGATGGAGTGGGAAAACAGGGAGAGATATAAACAGATGATGTATTTATGTTAGTTGAATTATTTAGATCTTTAATTTTGTTACGGAAAAAGTGGAGGAATTCCTCACAGACTTCAGTAGAAGAGGTAGTTGGACCAATTGCGGGTTCGAGTAGTTTATTAACTACAGAGAACAAAACCCTTGGGTTATCGTGGCCACTTTCTATTATTCTGCCATAATGGGTGTTCTTGGCAGAAGTTAGTGCTTCTCTGTAAGCTCTTTGGTGGTCAGAGAAAGCCTGGATGTGCACGGTGAGGCCAGTCTTGCGTGACATTCTCTCAAGGCGTCGGCCAGCTGCTTTCTTAGATCGCAATTCTGAGTTATACCAAGGAGCTGAGCATTTAAAGGAAACCTCCTTATGTTTTAAAGGAGCTGTTTTATCTAATGCTGAATGAAGGGCTGAGTTATAGTGATCAACAAAACTATCTAGTGTTGGTGGAATAGGTGCAGACAGTAAAAGATCAGAAATGGATCCAGAAAGGATAGAGGGACAGATATTTTTAAGGTTTCTGTAAGAAATTTGTCGTTTACAGGTAAGAGGTGGGAGAGGTAATGAGACAGTGAAAAATACTGCTTTATGGTCAGAGAGTCCCAAATCAGTGCTGTAAATGTTGGCAACAGATAGTCCAGAAGTGCAGATCAGGTCCAATATATGACCACCAGAATGGGTTGGAAAATCAACATGTTGTGTCAAGTCAAAGTCCAGTAAGGACAGAAATTCATTTCTCAGTTTAGATGTGGGGGTGTCAATATGGATGTTGAAATCACCAAGAAGGATCATTCTCTGAGAGTAAGAGCTTAGGTGGGTCAAAAGTTCAATCAGATCGGATAAGAAGGATGCATTGTATTTTGGGGGACGATAAAGAACAATGAGTGAGACAGGACCTGATTCCGTTGTTAGTTTAAGAGCCAGGCACTCAAAAGACAATAGGCAGTGAATTGGGATTCTTTTAACGTTTAAGTCTTCTCTGATAATTACTGCCAGCCCTCCGCCTTGTCTTGAGCTGCAAGGCTCTGAGTGGAAAGTGAAACCAATTGGAGTCGCCTCTGTGAGACACGCAAATTCGTTCGGTTTTTGCCAAGTCTCCGTTAAACACAGAATATCAAGTTTGGTGTCAGTGATGAGTTCTGACAACACCAATGCTTTGCCATTAAGAGACCTCGAGTTAAACAGTGCAATATTACATAATGAGGCTTCTTTCTGCACAGAGCCGCAATCAGGGTTTATTTCCACATAATGCAAATTTGGCACACTGACAATTCTATTTCCAGGGTCATGAGAAGGACGGCGTATTCCTGAGCAAATGCTGCCGGTGGTCTTTTCATTCGCAGCCCGGCGGTGGCGACGACCTGACCCGCGATGTATATATTTCGGGCGCTGCAAAATACCGGCGTCCTTTAGGATGTTGCAGTCAGACCATTTGCTCTGGACAAACTGTTTAATAAGAAAGAGTTTGTCATGAGAGTATTTTAGCATGATGCTGAGTAATACTTATCTGAATAGCAGTGGAGAAGCAGCACAGCACAGTGGAACCGGTAGGACAGGCGGGTGTGGTAGAGTAGGTGAGCAGCCATAGCAATCAGCAGAAAGCATAGCAAGAGGAGGTAGCAGGAGTTGGAGGTTCCAATACACAGCCACAAACAGTAACGCTTGGTAATTTCAGGCGTGATTGCCCCGGAGCCAAAAGCCAGGTTAATAAGAACATCAGATCAGTTCCCAGTCGTAGAGTACTGTAAGATGAAACGGGAGCAGATCAGCAAAGCGAATTTAATATAATCACGGAGACAGATCATCCCGAAGTCCTAGATTGCCAGGCACAAAGAAATGCTTGAAGGTTCTCATCCCGTGATCCACAGACTCAGCTGTTCCCAGTCAAAGTAGAGTCCATAAAATCTGTAAATATAAGCCAAATCCATACAATTCGAGTCATAATTATATTTATCAAACCGTTGATGGTGATGAACAATTGAGGATAGTATTTACAGAGCTTTAACACAAGTTTTTATGTAAGCCCATTTAAGAGATGCTAGTCTTTCAATTAAATCAATCTTCAGCAGTGCATTCAATCATTTCATTTTTACTTTGACATGTCTGTCTCTCATATGCTATGCCAATTTAATAATTAATACATTAACATTGAGGAAGGCATTCAAATTCTTGTTGTACTTGCTCAAGTAGTGTTTTGTGAAGTTCAATTTTAAGGTCACTGTTTAAACTAGGTCATTAATTTTTTAAAATTCTTTTCTGTTCATTCTATGTTTATTTTGTGATCCACTATGTATTTACTTCATGATTTATGTATTTTATAATTACATCTTCTAATGCTAGATGTGATTAATCGTGAATAATTCCATATATTTATGCGTTTTATTTTTTAATCGATTCCCAGCCCTACTAGCAACGTGTATAGAAGCTAGACACAGCAAAATTCGACCTCAAACTTTTTGCAGAGCATTAACTACTGTCTTACCAAAGAAAAATACATGCTTCATTCTGTAATATCACAAGACCAAGCTGGATTTATTAAAGGCAGACACTTAGCTTGTAATCTTCATTTGTTTAATGTAATATACTCACCCATAAAATAAAAGACACCAGACATCTTATTATCTTTGGATGCAGATAAAGCATTTGACATTGTTGAAAGGAACTACGTATTTACCACATTGCACAAATTTAGGTTTTGCATCTGTGTATTAATACAACTGTTTTTATTAATGACATTATTTCAAACTAGAATATTGTAGTCGACAGGATACCCCCTGTCAGCATTGCCATTCACTTTTGAAATATATCCGAGATAAATGGGATTACTAGAAAAGAACTTGAACAGAAAATATCACTATATACAGATATGGTACTGTATATATCAGACCCATAAACTTCTGTACCAGTAATTCTTAATGCACTGGCAAAATTTTGGAAGATACCTATAATCAAAATTAATTTGAATAAAAGTGTTTTCTTTTGGTTTTTTTTCCCCACTGAACTTTCTAGCACACAATATTAGACTGAACACCAACCCATTTATTTTATCAGATCAGTTTAAATACCTAGGGGTCTACATCACAAGTAAATGTAAAAAATGTTTTTTAAAAAATGTTTGCTATCAGCATGGGAAAAAAAAGTAAACAGATGGTCTACCCTCCATCTCACATTAGCGGGGATAATCAATACTGTCAAGATGAACATCCTTCCCAAGCTTCAGTTTCTATTTCAGAGCATCTGCATATACATTAACAAATCATTCTTTCAGAAACTAGACTCAATTATAACCTCATTTATTTGTAATTCAAAACATCCACGCATTCAAAGGGCAACCTAAAGCAGAAGTGGACATGGCACTACCTAACTTTTGATTTTAGTACTGGGCTGCAAATACACAAAATATAAAGATCTGGACATTGACACAAATAGATGAATATACATAAACCTGGTCTGCAATAGAAAAATAATTGCTATACTTTTTTATATTACCCGTTTTGTGTCCCAGTAAATACAAATTATCATCAATATAATAATCCATTTTTCCAATCACTCAGAATGTGGAACCAAAGTAGGAGGCACTTTAAGGCAAAGAAGCTTTGTATATTTTGCACCTCTACATGATAATCACCTTTTTCTACCCTCTCAAACCTACGTTGTATTTAAAAAATATTCAGGATTAAAACAATTAGAGAATTATATATAGATAATGTCTTTTCATCCTATGAATAATTACACTTTAAATTTAACTTCCCTTTAACACAATTTTTCCTTTACTTGCAAATCAGAAACTTTGCTAAAAGGAAGCTGCCAAATTTTCCTCACCTCTCATCCATTTCTTTTCCAGATGAAATACTGCTAAGTCTTGAAGACTCCAGACTGCATGTCAATTATGTATAAAAACATTTTAATGTCCCTTCCTTTCAATGATATTAGGGTACTTGGTTGAAAGTATCTTTCGGTAAACATCTCCAAAAAACGTGTGGAATGCAGCCATCCATTAAATACATTTGTAACGCCCTATGTGCATAGCATTAAATCTTTCAATTTGAAATCAGTCTTGTTTAAAATTGTGTAAAGTGTATCCAGGCCAAGATTCAAACTGCAAACCTATCTCTATCCTCACTGGGTCATGTTTTGGGCGTACACCAAAATAACATAATTCTGGACAAAAATCTTAATGCCTATCAGACAGCCTTGGTGTCATAATCACTCCTAACCCATTAACAGATGTGTTTTGTGCACTTCCAGAGTGACTTAAATTGGAGAAGGATGAATTGATTATAATTGACTATATCAGACTACTAGCATGTAAACTTATCATGCTCAACTGGAAGAATCCCAGCCCACCTGCTAAGTCAATGGGTAACTGATGTTCTGTACTATTCGAAACTGGAATAAATCTAATTCTTACTTAGAGGACCTGTTTAAAACATGTTTAAAATAAGGCAAGATCTAATTAATAAAATTTAGAATAAGCATTTATATTGAAGAAAAAGATAATCTCTTTGTTGTTTTAAAAAAATTTGCTCTTGTTGTTGGCTCTCCTCTCTTTTGGGTTGGGGTGAAATTCTGGTTTGTTACGTTTGACTTGATTATATGTAATGTTATTTTCTTTGTATTATTTGGAATTGATCATACTGATTTTTTTTCTTCAAATAAAATCAACAAAAAAAAAGTAAATGAAAATCGACCAACAAAATTTAACCCGTGTACAACCACGCTTAAAACCATTCTATGTGGTTGATTACTATAGACAGTTGCATTTAACCAGGCATTTGTTGTTGCCATAAGAAGTTAAGTGATGTAGTTGTTATTAGAATGCTTAGTACATACATTTACTTATTCTGCCGGAATATTGTCCATACGTGGTTGCTGTACATGGACACTTTTTGCTGAATGAACACGCACTCTAAAACTGCAAAATGAGAACATGGCTGTTCAAGGTTGTCTTCAGATTTATGTAGCGTCATCGCACTTTAAATGTAAAGCCTGGACTCCCTTTAGATTTCACACGGTAAATAGAGAACTTGAGATAACTACAGCTTATGCAAAATTTGCCATGGTAAAATCCAGTATTGTGGTAATATCACTGATATTCATGTGCATCTTGCTCGACACTTCCCAGAGATAAACCCTGATGGTGCCAAGCAAGTAACAGTCTCTGGACACAACAATAAATACGTTCCCCAGCAGTTGTGCTGTGACAAAACTGATAAGGAGTCTATTGCATATTTTATTTGCAAGGACTTCTGTCCATGTACTGTAGTTGAGAATGTAAGATTCTGCTACAGCTACATGATTCTTACTGGCGAGCTGAGGTATGTTATTCCATTGCACCATTTTTTTCTCAGATACAGCAGAACCTAAAATAGATAACAAGGCTACTCTATGAAGCAGAAAGAGTTCCCCTCACATATGTTTCATAGATTTCGAGAGTCACACAGTGTTACGTTTCAGTGCATATACTGTAACTGAAGAATGGTGCTTATCTTCTTATTTCCTTCAAACTTAGTTGTGCATGAAAGTCATAGCAGTGTTAACATGGCCAAGCTACTTCATAATGACACTGAGGAATGGGGAATAAAAGAGCCTATGTTGGTCACTGACAACTTGGCCAGTATGCTTGTCTCAGCTCAGGTGGTTGGCTTTCCTCACAGTTAAATACTATGTGCACAAAGTAAACTTGGTGGCTCAGTGTACATTCAAACTATCAGTTGTTGCGTAGCTCTTAGGAATTAAAAGGCACGTCAATGTGGTTTTCCGCAGAAGCTCCTAAAGTTTCCAGCTTTTCAGCAAAAGTTCAAGCTGTTGGATCTTCCACAGCTTAGACTGATTACTGATGTACCAACCTGTTGGAACAGTGCACATGACATGGCACTGCCAGTCTGAAATTTCTTAATTCCATACTTTTCTGTTGTTGTGGGTACAGTTAAGTTTGCTTGTTAACTCAACAAAAACACTTTAATTTAAAATGTTTACTTGTATTACACTGAATTGAGAATGTCAAGTTTGAGAGAGATTCTCCATTTAAAAAAAAAAAACAAATTGTAATATTGAATCATAAGGTCTCTGCCGATTCCCATCCATAATATATACCCAGTGTGGGCCTGAATCAGTGTGAAATTTGGAGCTCATGGGGATGAATTTGTAGATTTATTAGGACCTTATTTTATCAAAAAATAGAACCCAATTTTAATAGGATCGAAAAAGAACACTGTAACCTAACAATGTTACTTTAGAATTCAAATGCAATGCATGATTCTTATTACTTTAGTCCAGTGGTTCTCAAACTCCATCCTGGGGACCCCCTTGTGGCTGAAAGTTTTTGTTTCAAACAACAAAAAAAAAAAACAAAAAAAAAAAAACCTTAAGTTGGGACTCCTAGCCTGATGAAGCAGATAGATAGAGATAGATACTTTATTAATCCCAAGGGGAAATTCACATACTCCAGCAGCAGCATACTGATACAAAAAAAAATTACTAGCTGTAATTTCCCGATTTTTATGTTTTGGGGTCAATATAGAAATAATAAAACAAACGTAAGTAATTTTTTATAAGAATGTACCAGACATTTGTGTATGTTACATGAGATTCATTTAGTGGTTGCTTTATATAAAAAAAAAAAAAAAAAAAAAAAAAAGTTTTTCATTCTCCATGAAGTTGTCACTGAAGTAGTTGCAGTCTTTTAGCATTACATTGTGGGTTATTCTGCATGGGATGTAGTAAATGACAATATCATGCACATACAGTACAAGTTGCACCCTCCAACCCCCCCCCCCCCTTTTTGCTTACTGTTATCTTTGCACTTCTGCTCCATCCAAGCTTTCTTAGGAAAAAAGTGTTATGGTGTGACAGGTGTGCCCAACCTGCACTGTGGCAGAGGGAGTTTGGGAGCTTGATACCAGGAATGAGAGCCCCGTGAGGACAGGGAAAATTGTGGATGATTAATTGGAAGGTAGTGAAAATCATGTGAAGTGTACTTGTGCATTGATACTGGCACTAAAAACTTTTTTTTAAGTGTATCACTCAACAGTGCATTTTTGGCAGTTGGTCCTTATTATTGATGATAAATGATGAAAACTGAAAGTGATACAGCTTTTTCTATAGTATCTGTTATAACATTGTGGTTTATTATATTACTACCGTCTTTTTCCGAAAATAAGACACTGTCTTACTTTCTTTTTTGGTCCAAAATACGCACTAGGGCTTATTTTCGGGGGAGGACAAAAATAAAAGTATATTTATATATTTTTATTTAATATTTATTTATTTTACACAGAATACAGAAATTAAAATTTATTCAATTACAGTCATGTCATCTTCTTCTGGAACATCGTCATAAATCAAGATTTACACCCCTGGAGTCTTCCACAATTCCCTTTTTGTACTCGACGGAATAGCTCTTTCGTTTTGTACTCATTTTAACTGCGGTTAAAAATTATTCACTTTATAAAAAATAAAATTACGTATGAGGAAATAATCAGACTTACAAGACTGAAATGAACAAACATTGTATCTGCACTGTCGCTCAATGTAGACTGCTGCCTTAACGAACAATTATTTATAGTGTGCGCCAACGATGCGTTCCGTCGCATTCCGCATATGCATGCCCCCCTCCACCCCCTCCCCACCTCATTCGACCATACTCTGCGATACGCGCGACGCAGTACAACACAGCAGAGCAGAGCGGACACAATATTTATGTATTCATGCTGCCTTATGTTGTATTTTTAAGATAAATTCCAAGAATTAATTTGAAACGAACTGTAGAGGTAAACAATGAATTTCTCGGAATATTTTATTTCAAACATTTCTCTGAAATACGAGTATTAGGGAAGCTAAACATACTTAATAAATCAACAGCATTTTTTAACGAATTCTTTTTTTCACATTATTTTAACTAGGGCTTATTTTCGGGGGAGGGCTTATATTACAAAAAGTTTCGAAAATCTCGATAGGGCTTATTTTCGGGGGATGTCTTATTTTCAGAAAAAGACGGTATTATAAAATAAAATTTTACCTTTTACAAATGAAAATATTCATACTCTCCTGTGTGATTGCACATGATGTGTGGGTGAGACTTGTGTTTTTGTGCCTGTGGTGTGAAAGAGCCTGGAGACAGTGAAAGAAGTGAAGCACGAATGTGTGTTTTTTTTTTTTTTTGTAGCGTTTGGATGATGGAAGTGGATGAATTGCTTCAGGAAAAAAAAAGCACAAAATAATTATTGAAAACATGCATATTTTGTCTCATTTAATGTAATGTGATTTGAGTGTAGTTATTCTGCAGAGTGGTTTGTCATACAGAAATTACCTGTTGTCACAAACATTATTCACAGAAAGTGCACTTTAATTTGTTGTTTTGACATATTTCTTGTTGGGTGCCCGTGACAGGTCTGAACAAATACTGTTTTGTTAAATTTAACTTCATTATGATTTCACCATGTTTTTCCATAAAAGTTTAAATATGTTTCAGTAGAAAAGACTTAACGAATATAAACAAGAATGATCTAATGCAGACATATGTTGTAGCATGCGGGGACAACTAGAAACATATTGGTCTGATTTGTATGAATCAAAGGGTTAAATCAAGAATTTATCAAATGCTTTAGAGGAATTTTCAGAATATTGAGATGTATATTGTGTATTGTAAAATTGCCTAAAAATATCACACAATTTATAGCCTATATCACCCATCACTAGTTGTAATAAAACTGCAAGTCAATCATCAGCAATAATGGTATTTTTTTTTTACATACCCACGTGATCATCTTTCAAATCAATCATATGTTTACATGTTTACTGCTCTCTTTCTTTAGTAAAATATGCAGTTTGCACATGTATTTGCCAAGGTAAGCAATCCATCACAGCTTAGTGAATCTGCTTTTATCAGAGATTCAACCTGCTTCAAGCCACATGCAGGGAAAAACTTAACATTTAATAGCTGAGAGTAGATCATTGCAATGAAGTGCAGTTGTCTATGATTGATCATTCATATTATGTCACAGCTGTGTGTAAAAGATATAAATATATCCCCATATATGTTGCTACGCACAATGCTTGTGTTGGATTATAAGCAAAGTTTTGATTATATTGAGAACAACTTGTTTGAAGTAATTGAGGCTACGGTTGGCACTTGGGAATGCATGGGAATTGTTTGGTGGTTGCTAGGTAAATGTCATGTTCTTCAAAAGAAAATGTATGGTTGAGGAAGTCTTTGAAAAGTTACAGAATGCTAGTGATGCGGAATATGAAGATCTTGAGTCAGATTCTGATCACACTTTCCTTCTGACTTTTCTGAAGAACTCGATACTACACTTAATTTGTAAATATTGCTCATAGTACAGATAGTGACCACGTTCAGTTCTGACGGACTGATTGTAAGTAGATCAGGATGCAAGATGGACCTGTATATGTGTTTAAACCTGACTATTTGTACAGTACTGTATATAAGTCATATTGTTTTTTTTAGATCCTTTTTTTTAATCATCATTCTTGGCACATTGTGTACATTTTCTTTTTTATGTACATTTTTTTTTTAATTTTGTTTTGTTGTAACTGTTGCTCGCAAGGGTGCCAAACCTTTAACAGCTTAACAAATCTTTTCCTTCTCTGTGTTATGTTACGTCGTCCACTTGAGCTCTCTCCAAGTGTTCATTGTTAACTCTGAGAGGAGGAACTGTACCAGCAGAGTTTGAGCAGTCATATGCTTTCTGTTTTAATATTTCAGCCTGTTAGTAATTAACATTAACATATAAAGGAGCCACTGCATAATCTGCTCCAAGTGTTCATAAGGTTTTCACTCTAACTAGGGTTGGCTTTGTTTCTAAGATCAATCATTTATCCAGTTAAAAAAAAAAACAAAAAAAAAAAAACAACAGAAGTTTGTTTTCAAATGGTTATACATTTGTCTCTGCTTGCTGCAGTGATGGCTTGATAGAGCACAATACAGTATACTGTGAGAGTCTGCAGGTAAGCATTCACCACTATTCCGGCATCTGTTTTCTTCTGTCAGTGACTGCAGGCTGTAATTCGTTTTGATTAGCTTAAATGTTCAGTCTGTCAGATTTCAAAAGAGCAGAGGTTTGGCTTTCTAAGGCATGTAGACTTGCCTCAATGTTGCAGTGATTGTTTGACAAGGCAATTCATTTGTCAAATACACTCCAACCTGCTGTATTTGTCATCACCTCGAAACTGCACTTTCTTCTTTCAAAATGTAACTTCAAAGATCCTCCACATGTTACTCTGGCTCATGTAAACTTCAAGTGCAGATAAGCTTCCCAAAATGCGTTGTTTGGCTTGAGAAATGAACAGTCATTTCATCATGTGTATAAAAGTCTTCATGTTACACATCCTTACAAAGCAAATATGCCTTCTTTTTAACAGCAGTAATTAAAGTTTTTTTCCCATTTATTTATAATATGTCACACCATTTGTGTATCATAATGTCCTTATTGACTCTCTATAATCTATTTGAAAAACAGTCAAACCAGTATTGTTATTTCTCTGTCTGAATGTTTGGCCGTAATTAAAAATGTAAAAGCTTTGACCATCGAAGTACAGGCTCAAAGTTTTTAGGGAACTGAACTCATTTGGCTCCTGGATAGATAGGTAGAACTTTGCATAACAGTAATAATCTACTTTAAATAGTACATTTTTTTACTGGTTTATCAATACAATCTAATTTAATTAAGGCACTCATCTCTCAGGATATTTACATGAGCACTTAATAATTTATTCATACATTACACCCCTAAAAATTTCTTACTTCATGTAATCATTGTATGAGAGTTCATAATGTAAAAGCTTTGTTGTCAATTTGAACTGTACAACTATCTTTATAGGCATCAATTTAACAGTTGCATGTTTATGGTAAATGTCACATATGTCTGTGCTTTGTGTTCATTACAAAAACAGTGTCATTTAACCTGTTTTAATGTAAAATTAAAACCATGTTCATGTGAAAATGTCACACACTTAATCTTCTTTTTCTTTTTAATTTATATTTTTTTTCTAGAAATACCTAATACTAATGCCTAGAATATGGTATTACAGGTCAAATTTAATTAGAACAAACTTACTCTAAATTAATTCCTTGTTTTTTGTTCTTGGCCAATTTCTTATAGAACTAATGTTTTTTTTTTTTTAAAAAAAAAAAAAAAATCAAACTATGTAAACCGCAGATGTTAACAGCTTTTTTATTAACAAAACTTATTTCTGTGCCGTATTGTTCAGTGACCATAAAAATAGTAAAATAGATAGAATTTCCTTGCAATACATACTTTAATAAAAAATATTACAAAAATATTTACCCATAATCTATATAGCGTAAAAGAAACTAAAATTCTTCTCAGTTATCAGCTGTCATATTGCTTTCCCCATTCGTCTAACAAAAAAATATATATTCTCACACAATCATTTGATATTGGCAATTAAATACTCCATAATTATAAATATATATACCCTTATGTATTTTAATCATTTTAAATAATTAATTGCACTGCAGCCTTTTTTGTTAAAATATACATTTACTACATTTATGCAGGTGTTTTTTTTTTTTCTTCAGTGATTCAGCTAAACAGTCATAATTCTTGAGGTATAATTATAAAAATAGATTAACATTTTAATTAAGTAGCACTTCTTACCAAAACACAGCAACAAGTAATATACACAGTGTAAATCTTTAAAAAAAATACTTGTTTACTAAGCAGCAATTTCAAATTCTTCTTTCTATTCAAAATATAAGCTGCTGCACTTGAAACAAGCTCGCTGTCCAAACTGAAATGGTGTCCATTTTAATTTAAAGGACAAAATACAAAGGTCTCAATTCATTAAAGCAGCTTTTCTTGCCGTTTGTCTAATTGCACATTACGACTTCTCTGATTCCCTTTCCTCAGTTTATTACTGCAATTTCTTTAACGTAAAGAGTATTATTCCAGTCGCCTCTTGCCCTCTGATAAAACAAGACTCTACCTGCTGTAGAGTACTGTAAATACTACAAGTATTTTGCTGCAAAAAAAAGAAAGACATGGACTGTCTAAATTACCGTAATACCTTGCGTAAAGAATCACTACCACTAAATTACTGTAAAGCTTAGAAAAACAGGGATTTAAAATATAATTTTTTATGATTGGCCAATTTACTGATCACCGTTCAAGACTTTATGTGAAAATCGGCCAATTTAGATTGGTGACCAGTTGATCAGAGCATCCTTAGAATTGGGCGCAATTGTCAGAATAGGCAGTGGATGGGATGGCCATGCAGCACAAGTTGGGGTAATGCTGTGTTAGACGACATAGGCAGCCGCCTAGGGTACCATTTATGAAAGTTAAGTGGCACATGCTTCAGGCACTGAGGAATGTTTATGTAACTCAAGTGGTGATTGCTCTGGAAAGGGCTGTGTTATGTATACCAAGTAGTGCGGTTTTTTGTAATTAAACAGGCAGATGCTCTGGCCACTGAGGGGCACTCCAACTTGCCAACATCTTAAAACCCTCACAGACCACCCCCCAGTACCCATTATATAAACCAAATTTCAATTTAGTTCATCTCAAAACACGTTATACATATTATTTTTGAGTGCTTGATTAATATTGACTAACATGTCAATGTTAGTGTACTGTTTGTTTCTTGCCACCTCTGTAAGTATTCACATTGACCTGAAAGTAGTCAACTGCTGTCCGATTGCATGCACGAGAGGTTCTAAGACTGAATCAGGTGCTATTCTGATTGAGCAAGTAATTGTGAGAGTCATTTTATGCGAATTGTTATATTTGTACATGTGTGCATATTTTTATTTTACCTTTTTGCTTTTAATACTCCCTATTAATCCTCAACTCATGCTATGAATGAGATTCCTCAATTACCGATGGCAGATGCGCATTATGACTGCCATAGAACACAATGTCACACATAATATAGTTTAATCAGACCCATGCCAGATCACATTCAGACTTTATGCAAAATGATCCAGGATGCACTTAGTACCACACTGAGACCATTATTTCCCGAAGGGTCTTGGTATGGTTGTTTTGGTCCGCACCAAAGTGGTATTTTTTTTTTTTTTCTCGAACTCTGGCATGATTTCTCTAAAAATCCTATTCGTTTAGGTAGATGTGACATGCCCTTTACTCCTGTGATTCACTTAGCTGCTCTATTTTTCAGTTTGGTCATGTTTTTTTTTTGTCGCATGTTGATCAGAATTGCACACTAGGGCTGTAAGATTATATGTTAGTATTTGAAAATAATTAGAATGTGTTATTAAAACATCTTGTTTAATAAAAAAAAACATTTTAATGTAAAAGAATGGTTGCTTGCTATACCTCTCGCTTATTTTGCCATCATATTAATACTCTAAACATGCAATACAGTAATCCCACCTCCATCGCGGGGGTTGCGTTCCAGAGCCACCCGCGAAATAGGAAAATCCGCAAAGTAGAAACCATATGTTTATATGGTTATTTTTAGAATGTCATGCTTGGGTCACAGATTTGCGCAGAAACACAGGAGGTTGTAGAGAGACAGGAACGTTATTCAAACACTGCAAACAAACATTTGTCTCTTTTTCAAAAGTTTAAACTGTGCTCCATGACAAGACAGAGATGACAGTTCTGTCTCACAATTAAAAGAATGCAAGCATATCTTCCTTTTCAAAGGAGTGCAAAGCAAGCAGTCAAAAAAAAAATCAATAGGGCTTTTTGGCTTTTAAGTATGCGAAGCACAGCCGGTACAAAGCTGTTGAAGGCGGCAGCTCATACCCCCTCTGTCAGGAGCAGGAAGAGAGAGAGAGCCACAGAAAAACAAAGTCAAAAATCAATACGTGCCCTTTGAGCTTTTAAGTATGCGAAGCACCGTGCAGCATGTCCTTCAGGAAGCAGCTGCACCCGGCCCCCTTGCTCACACCCCCCTACGTCAGCGCGAGAGAGAGAGAGAGAGAGAAAGTAAGTTGGGTAGCTTCTCAGCCATCTGCCAATAGCTTCCCTTGTATGAAATCAACTGGGCAAACCAACTGAGGAAGCATGTACCAGAAATTAAAAGACCCATTGTCCGCAGAAACCCGCGAAGCAGCGAAAAATCCGCGATATATATTTAAATATGCTTACATATAAAATCCGCGATGGAGTGAAGCCGCGAAAGGCGAAGCGCGATATAGCGAGGGATCACTGTATTTTACAGATGCTTTTCCACATCACCTTCATGATCAATCATCTGTTTGTTTAACCCAACCCTTCATTAACACATTTTACGACTGACTTTTTTCTACCTCACTTGCTTTGATCTATCATGGATAGTTATACTACAACGGATATTTAAATACCTCTCCTGCACCATGAAAATATTGATCTGTGGCTGGTTTTATTGCATTTGCTCCTGTAACGGAGATCCCTGACTTACTGCTGCTTTATGACAGGACTAGTAAGCATACATTGCACCAGGCAAAAGTGGGTTTTCTATGTTATTAATCACAGTTTAAAATAACTATCATTTCTGTTTTTCCTTTTGTTTCCATCACCATTTATAACAGACTTTTAGCTTTAACAATGCTCATTTATCTATGTTGGGTAACACTTGGTTTCATGCACACTCTTGAGTTGTTGACTTTTGACACATTACTTAAAATAGTTATTAAAATACAGATATTCAGGTTGCTTGTTTATTGCATGTTTACTGGGACTGTAAAGGGAGGAAAGGAAGAAAAACTTTGAATATCCCTGTCTGTCATTCCTTTTCTGTTCACTCCTGCCTGTAACACTTGAACGGGCACCACATGCTACAAAGTATCAAGCTTTGTCCAGCCCAGATTTGCTTTCTGTTTTTTTGTTAACTTAGTAGTTTCCTGATAAACAACCAAACTTATTTTTTACAGACTTTTTACTGCAAATAAAGCCATCTGATAAATTAGTGTTGTCACAATGCCAAAATATCAAACTTCAATACGATACTAATATAATTTCGTAGGCTCTGCCTATTCCTGGATGGCCTCTTTATATATAGCAATGCAATTTATTTTTAGATGTTGTACTGCTTTGAGCTCTTATCCAAGATAAAACCAAATCATTTATAGACAACAGCACTAACCCTAGCTTTTCTAACCTTTTTTCACTCCATTATTTTCACATGCTCATCATTGATGGGGTTGACGTAGTCACACTTAGAAAGATTGAAGAATTTGTGAATTTTATTTTACATTCTGAAGTGTTCAGTACAATACAGTATAATTGCAGTATATTGCCTTACCCTATGTTTAATGAGTTGTATTAACAATCACAATCATAAAGAAGTGAACAAATGTGTTAAAAGAACAGTTTTTTCTTGTTGTTGAGAGTTTGGGGATTCTGCTGTGTGATGCAATCTTACATGTGTTATCAAATTTGTAGTGCCTTTGCTTTTAGTTCCATCATGGCTGAGGTTTTATGGCACATGTTGCTGTTAGTATATCTTTATCTTCACCCATGTTACTGTACTTTCACACAACATATATATTGTAGCAGTCACTGATTCTAGGATTTTTGTATCCTTTCAAATTTGTCTCTCTAATGGAAGCTTAAGATACTAAAGGAGACCTAACATTCTTGCTATGAGCACACCCACCACGCACGGTGGCTAGTCATTGCTTCAACACCCATCCCCGACAATCCCCCGACCAAAATGAACCTTGCTTTAACCGTGTAAAGCTAAGCTAAGAAGTGTCTGCAGCTTACAATTTTTTATAGTCACAAAATCAGGTAGTGAAGTTATCTGTATATAGCTTATCTACCAATTATGAATAATAATCAAAAACTTGGCTGGTTGTGATTAAAAGTTCTAAAACTGGTACATCACTAAAGTTATTGACATTCTTAGCAACCGGGGGCCAAAAGTTGCTTCCAACTGCTTTGCAATGTTTACCAGTGGCTTCCTGGTAACCACTAATGTCGAGGCCTGGCAAAGAGCAACAATGATCTTTTTTCCAGATATTTCAGATTGAGATGGTAACATAGAATTTAAGTCTCTCTCAGGAGGTACTTTGAACAATTTTAAGTTTAAGGCAATTTGAAGTAAATCTGCCACAGACACCTCACAACTAATTGTAGCACATAAATAAATAAAAAATTTTATATAATTTAAGTTGGAGTGTGCTATGAAAACAATTTCAGCACACTCAATCTCAGCCTGCTTGGGCTAAGTTTTTAACTACGTTGATCCCTCGCTATATCACACTTCGACTTTCGCGGCTTCACTCTATCGCGATTTTTTTCTCATACACGCTTAGTCACTACGCATGCGCTTTCTGAGAACTTTTATCTAAGCCCCACGATGGCTCCTAAACGTGCTGCTTTTTCTAAGCCTTTTGACAATGAAACTAAGCGCCGGAGGAAGATGCTTACCATCCAGGAGAAGGTGAAACTCTTGGATATGATCAAAGATGGCAATACCCTACAAAGCCTCCTCACGCATATGAAAAGACAGCGCCAGCAACTGCCTATCAAGATGTTCTTCAGCCGCGCACCCAGACACCCACTGCCTACTCCTAGTACTCCTTCAGTGGAAGAAGTCAATGATGCACCTGCTGAAGATACTGCACCACCTTGTCACGCTTGGGTCACAGATTTGCACAGAGACACAAGAGGTTGTAGAAAAAAAAGAACTTTTTATTCAAAGCACTGCAAACAAACATTTGTCTCTTTTCAAAAGTTTAAACGTGCTCCATGACAAGTCAGAGATGACGTTTCCGCCAGGAGCAGAGAATGTCTGAGAGAGAGAGAAACAAAACAACCAATTCCAAAGCTAAGAGGCGCTGCACAAAACTTTTAAGTAAGCGGAGTACCGCGTGAGAGGTTTATCTCGCATTATAGCGCAAGTAAGAAGGGTAAGGAGGAATGTGAAGGTAGACTGTCAGCTGTTTCAGGGGTTTTCCCAGGGGCGTCTATGTCCTCTGAGGGTGTGATCAGCACTCCAGCTTACAACCTGAAGACTCTCCTACTGAGCTCGTGCCTTCATAGGTTAGTGGTTGTGTGTAAGAACTCTGTATGTGTGTGTGTGTGTAATTAAATGTACAGTACAATAATAATAATTATATTTGTAACATCAAATATGACTTATTTTCTCTTATTTTGTCTAATATATTGGATAATACGAGTGTAATGGTGACTAAAGGGTGTTATTTCATGTCTAGGGGGCTCTAATAATGTTAAAAAACGTATTTAGAAGGTCGTAAACAGGTTTTCTATACTCTAACTGCGAAAATATTCGATTTATAAATAAAGAATCCTACTTCGCGAAAATTCATTTATCGCGGTAGAGTCTGGAACGGATTAACCATGATAAACGAGGGTTCACTGTATATTGCAAAATGGTATTAAAAAATATATCTATCTACCCTACTAATACATGTAATTACATTCTATTTTCACTTTAATTTTTTTTGAGACTCGCTGGTATACAAATATTTAAAATGTGATAACTTTTTGGTAAAGTGAGCAAAACATTTCTTAACTGTTTTCAAAGTTGGAGCATTTTTAAAGTTGCTGAATACACCTGATTGTTATGTCATGTGCACTTTTTAATGAATGTTATTTCCCCTTTTTTATTTGCTTTTTGTTCATGGATTTTTTTTTTTTTGTGCGCAGAATGTACAGTATTTACACTTGACACAACTGAGTACAACTTACATTTTACTTGCTCACAGTATACATATTTGTGAAAAATGCAAAAACTGCAATTCCTACACAATTCCTAACCCTCCTTTCCTTAGCAAAGTGAATTTGTCCTTCTGTCTTTTATGGGATCCACAGCTTCATTTGACCCTTTAAATTTTCAGCTAGCATGGATACCACCTATAATACCAAGCTTTTTATATCTTTTTTAAAAAAAGTTAGTTCTTTATTATTTATTGTATTATTTTCTAGCTACTAAAATTCAGTGTTTTCCTGCAAATAGAGAATTTAGCAACAGACTGCTACTCCAAAACATCTGTTGCAGCGTCTGCATTTATAAGCGTTTAATGCTTTTCAAACTTCATGCCATGAAAACTTTGAGAACAACCATCTGGCTGCCAGGCAGATAAAATGAGAGGTGTTATACACAACCTATAGCTTACTGAATGTTGTGCTTTTGTTTTTGTTTTTTCTTTTTCCTTTTTTAAACAAAATTCTGCTGTAACTTTATTTCATTGTTTTAATATTCCTCTTACTGCCATCATTAATCTGTCAAGTGTGTTTATTTATTTATTAATTATGGTAGGGGGCTCTGGCCCCGCTCGCTTTGCTCGCCAATCCCCGGGTTTGGTTAACCAAATATACAATTTAAAGAGATTTTCATTTCATTCATTTTTATTTCTTGATATTTGCCAGTAATAAAGCTGTAGGGCAGGCATGTCAAACTCACTACCATTGGTGGGCCGCTTCGACTGCCATACGTGCGTCACTAGGCCGCACTGTAACAAATACTATTATACTATTATACAAAGTTACTGTAGCTTTCTTTCCAATACTGAAAACTTTAAAAAATGTAACACTTAAAGTTTAAAGTTTAAAGAAAAGCTATTTATTTCCATACAGTCTCCATTCAACAGTGTAGAATTAGAGTCTTAGCCTCTTAGCTAGGTCCTTATTATATTATATTCATTATATTATATTCATTGCTTATATAGGAGCCTTACAGTGTGAAATTTATTTCTTTTGTCCCGACACTTGGCATCTCTTGTTAGTAACCAGTTTGTCAATGTCCGGCTTGAAATCTTTTGCAGCTGCAACTTTTATGAGGGATGAAAGGTGCTCGACGGTAAGTCTTGAGCAATGTGGGGTTTTGGTAGCTTTCATTAATGAAAACATTTCCTCACAAAGGTAAGTGCTTCTGAACATTGACAGTACTCTCGATGCCAACTTATTGATCTGCACATACGAGGGTGGCAGGTAAGCATACAAGCCTGGCACACCAACTTCGTTGTATTTTGCCTTCAGAATAGAATCTGACTGCACTTCAGTCAATTCCATTTGGATATTCTCAGGCGCATTCTCAACATTGTAAGAGAACAGCACAATGCCCTGTTTGTGTGAATTGAAATCATGAAAATGCTCACTGAATTCATTGCTCAGTAATTCAAGTTGGAAAACGAATCCTCCAAAAATCAAATTTTACTTTACTAAGTTTACTTCAAAGTTTATATTGTAAAATAAGCCGATATACAAAAAGCCACCTGACCTACAATAATTTTACAAACTCAAAATCACAAAAATATATTAATAAACAACTCACCAACTTCTCGCGTCCACTTCAGATCTTCAGCTGTAGTCTGCACTAACTGTTTGTTACAATACTAGCACAAAATTACATGAAACTAGAGCAAAAAAACATGAAAATATGCGGGCTATTACCACTCGTGATGGTCAGTTCTGCCCAGTGGCCAGTCTCAGCAGCCCAGTCAGTAGTGTAGCCTTAGCAGGGGCGGCTCTGGGCTCATGGCAGCCCTGGGCAGAGAAAGAATCGGTGGCCCCTTCACCTGGCAATGTCAATATGGTATCTTATGCACGGCAGATGGCCACATCTGTTGCGGACACTGCATAGCTGCCTCGTGCTCATGACACGCTTCTATATACGTGTGTCCGTAACTTGAAAACCAAGTGGCGGCCCATGATATTTGCATTACGGCAGAATGTTATAATACTACATATAGCTTACTGCTCCGACTCTAACGACATTTGTAAATACAGCGTACTAATTACCAAGAAACACAATGTTTTTCAGCCACATTGCCGTCAGCTGTGTCGTTATTTTCTCTTTCTGTTTTATATTCAATATATATTGGCGTGGCGGCCCCTGGGATTTGGCGGCATTGTGCAGGTGCACAGTTTGCACATGCCTAAGGCCACCCCTGCTGCCCGCTGCTGCAGCCTAGCACTTCAGTTGTGACGCTGCAGCTCATTAACTTTGGTCAAGGCTCGTGGCTATACTAGCAGATGACGTTTCCGGTACCGTAATGCCATGGGAAAACGCGCTTTTGTCAGAAGGCAGAAGTAAGAAAAGTCAATAAGTAACACCGAAGATGCAGAATGATTCAATCACAAACGATAGTAATCATTTTGTACAAGTTCAGTGCTAACTAGAATCTGTCATGCGGGCCGCACAGATTTCTGTTGCAGGCCGCATGCGGCCCGAGGGCCGCGTGTTTGACATGCCTGCTGTAGGGAATGAGTTATTCTCCCGTTCCCCCTGGGGCTGCTAGTGCCGTTCTGCATGTTGCGCTGCACATCTATCATTTAAAAGCCTGTACAGCTGCTGATTGTTACGTGCTGTGTGATCTGCATATTGTGCTGCGTGTCATTCATTTAAAAGCCTGTACAGCTGCTGCTTGTGAAGTTCTGTATGATGTGCATGTTGCGCTGCGCGACAATCATTTAAAAGCCTGTACAGCAGCTGTCCTTTTGTCTCAAGGAACGTTAAAGTGTCTCCGAGAAATTGTTTGTTTGTAAGTAGGGAGTAACGTGCAAGTACTCTCGTGGGACTTCAAAGTGCCTTTCTAGAAGACCTGCTGTGCATGTGTACCGTGCCCACATTTTTGAATTCTTTACAAAATTCTACTTTGTCATCTAGTCTCTGACCTTTATTTCCGGTTCCTGGCGTGGTTAAATGTATTTCTCGCAGGACGTGTAACGCTGCTTGCATTGTGAAGGGTTTTGAGGTCTGAATGCATGCTAAGGAGTTGCAGTCGGATCAGCTGCTGTCTTGCTGCTGGTGAGCTGCGTGTTCTGCTTGTCGCACTGCGCGTCGATCATTTAAAAGCCTGTGCAGCAGTTGTCCTTTTGCTATTTTGCGTCTCTGCCGCTCGTGTTTTGGCTATGGTACGCGGGGCTGAACGCACGCTAAGAAGATGCTGTTGGTGTCATCTGCTGGCTTGCTGCGGCTGCTTGTGATGTGCTGCGTGGTCTGTTTGTCGCGCTGCACTACAATCATTTAAAAGCCTGTACAGCCAGCTGTGCTTTTGTCTCACTGTCTTGTCTCGCATGACGTCAGTGTCTTTCGAGAAGATCACATCTCGTCTCCCTCCCAAGATTTGTTTTTATAATAGAGAGATATAAACAGTGCATGTTGATAACGAAAGGAAAAAAGACAGTTACTGCTACAATATTATATTAAAACCAGCAGATTAGCTTACTTTGCCTTAGCTTTTCAACCTAAATCGTTTAGTGGATCTGTAGTGCTTCACAAGGTTAATTATTTGGTACTGTAAGTACACATTAAGTTCTCTTGTCTGATAGAGATGCATATCCTTCACTATAACTGAGAAGAGCTGCTTTAATAAGTCCAGCTTATATTTTGAGTTACAGTATTTCATGGAATTTAATTTTTATTTGATGGTCACACACAGTATTTAATTTTGTTATTAAAAATAATCAGACTGCACCTGCAGTTTACAGTTCAGTTGTTCTAAAGACATGAAGGTTACACATAGCTAGTAATGCGGGAGCATTTCAAAAGAAAAAAAGTGTCAAAATTCCAATTACCTGGAATCAGTACAACATTGGCCATGAAAGAGCCTGATTGGAGCATCCACAGTATTTGCTAAATATAAATAATGCACTGTTCAGTAATCATTACAACAAGGGTAAAAAAAAATGCCCTTCTGTAGTACTTGACCAACCATAAGTAATTTCACAAGAATTTCTTCTGTGCAAAAAAGTCCACTTTATTGAAATAAACCATGGCATAATGATCAAACTTGTGTACTTTTACTTTTATGTCTTGTTTGCGAATTGGCTGTCTTAAGTTGATACTATGTTAAGTTTAGATTAGACTTCAGACACTAGTTTTCTTTATCTTGGAGCTTCGAAAATGTATGATGCATTCTCTGAATTAAAAGTTTGATTAGACATTTTTCTGTGACTCTGTAGTTAGGATTTAGCGGGTCGGATGATGGATGGATGGATGGATTTTGCTATAGGGTCATGGGTTTACATCTGCAGAAGACTGTTTATATCACAGATAGTAGTAATTAGCCATTCCGGATGTAAGTGGCAATCCAAAACGGTGATAATATTGATGTCTTAATTGTTTTGGGGCTAATTATTTTTTCTTCCTTTTGTCCCAGGCCTGAATATTTTTCCAAAAATCACAATTTTCTAAAAAGCACACAAAAGCAATGGTTTCACACATAAATCAACATAACATAATTATTTATGACAAATGTCACTCTGTTTTATGTTCCAGGAGCCCCTACAGTAGGCATATTCACATACTTATTACATACCTTTTTTTCCCCATCACTCATAAGCTGAAAGGCACTTTCTGGTAAAAGACGGCTTGAAGTAGTCGAGGGGATGCTAATCCGTAGTGTCCACCAGCAGGCCATGTCGTTTGGTGAAGTCCAGTTGCCAGCTTGTCTCCCACAGATTGATGTCTGTCTAGCCCTCCCAGGGCAAATGTTTTTGTTGGTGCATCAGCTGCATGAGCGTGTCCAGCACTAATATCAGCTGGCGAACTCGTCAGCTGATGCAGGCACCTGACTTTCGTTTTTGATCTCCAGATCACTTGTATCAAAATTGGAGTTGGATAAATCAGAGTCTGATTCACCAATAATACGCAAAAAATGAATATGCACAGTAGTGCTGGGTGGTTTACCGGTTGATACCGAAAAGTTTTTTATTTTTGTTATGATATGGATTTTTCTTATACCGCAACACCGGTTTAAATTGCCTGAACAACGTTTGGATTGTGGCACAGCAGGAAATTGTTTAAGGGGGACCCTTTTCACTGCTAAACATATGCAATGGAGTACATGCGTTAGTGGAGGTGTTGCGCGGGGGCTCTTTTTCACTGCCACACCGCTAAACAGGCAAGCAACGGAGTAAATGCGGTTGTGGAGATATTGTGTGGTGAAAATGGACAGAGAACATTCCGAAACTGAAGCTGTAGCAGACGATAAAGTTGAACATGAGGACACAGAAGAACTTTTGCTGGAAAAAGGAGTCACGTCTGTTGTCTGGAGATACTTTGGATTTAAAAGGTCGGATGTGGACCATTATGTTCAAATGTATGAATACTGCTTCTATACTACTGGATAATACTGCAAGCCAAGTTGTACTTGTTTTATTTTTTTCAATACTGTGTAATGTACCTGGGTACTGTGTAATAGTGTGACGACATGTTGACTTTAATCTTGACGCTTATGACGAGAATAAAGTCGACATTTCTACTTTATTCTTGCTGTTTGTCGAGATTAAAGTCTTTCTCGTAATTTGTTATTAAAGTAGAACATCATAAACTAAACTTCATCTTAAAATGAATATTTAATTTACTAGATTTTCTTAAACCCCGTCATAAGTTATGTAGCACAATAAATGTTTTGTGTTAAGTGTTCTCGGAGCCATGTTAATCGCTACATGCTTCTTAAACTGACTTCCTCTTGCACTAAGATAAGGTGCAGGCAGCACACAGAATACATTAATTTCATGATATTCCTGCTCCCTGAACATTTAGAATGCTAAGATAAATACTTGATATAATTTTCATGATGAAATGCATTAAAGCATGTATTAATCATGTGGGGGCATGGTGGCGTGGAGGTTTCACTGCTGCCTCGCAGCAATGGGGTCCTGGGTGTTACCTGCTTTGAATTTGCATGTTTTTCTGGTGGGTTTACTCGGTGTGCTTCAGTTTCCTTTCAAAGTCATGTAGGATGTCGGGTTTTGTTATGCTATATTAACCCTGCTAGTGTATGTATTGCTCATATTCACCCTGCGATGTGCTGGTGCCCCGTTCAGGATTTCCTCCTGCCTCTCACACAGTGCTTGCTGGAATGAGCGCAACCCTGAATGGATGGCATAATTAAACATGTGTAATGAAGATTTTTTTTTTTTAAAAGTCCTGAACACTCCGTGGTCTAAGTTTATAACTAGTTTTAATTTCGCAAGGACGTTTATCGTGTGGTGATTGGTTATGTGGAAATAATAAGGAAGGATAGGACGAGATTAAAGTGGAAATGTCGAGAATAAAGTCAACATGTTGACTTTAATCACAACATAAATGGCGAGAATAAAGTCAACATGTCGACTTTATTCTTGACATTTAGGCTTTTTCTTCTTCACTGTGTTCGTATGTTTTTTCTTCACTGTGGCCCTAATACAGTTCTGTAGGGCTATACCACAAATAGCATTATAAATGCAAGTTGCAGTTTTATTTATGTATATAGTTTAGCTTGAAGCAAGGTCCATATTAATGCAATTTGCCTTAATGATGGTTTAGTTGGTAAAGATGTCATCACCCAGTTGCACTTGTTTTTTTTTATTTTTATTTGGTGAATACTGTGTAATGCACCTGGGCTCGGAGTCTTGAAGTAATAGTATTATTACTGAAAGTGGCACTATTATTTATTTTATTATTATTTATTAGTTCAAATATTATGCAGTTTAATGATGGTAAAGTAGCTTAAAAAGTCACTTTAACGTGTCAGTGGACAGAGATTGTTAACATATTAACAAAGTGTAGTTGGTTTACAAAAAGTATTTACTATTTATTCCTTTTGTAAGACATGTTCAGTGCAGTACAACTTTTGACAAGCACCTCTGGAGTCTAAATGCATCTTTGCATGGTTGAAAATATGTTGTCAAAATTTTAGTTTAAGTTGTTTGCAAAATTTGTTCAATAGGTTCTATATTTTGACTGCAACTGTCATGCAATGTGATTCCTTCTCTTAGTGCCACCCCCTTGAAAGCTATCACTTTATGGGGCCAGGCAAACCTGTATTAATACTTGTGTGCACATTAAAATGTTTTTTTTTTTGTACAATGTACAATTCTCATGACAGTGGAATAGGTCATTCGTAGCTAGTCTACTTCAGTAATTGCAGTGGAAAACGTGGTCAACATCCACTCATACTTGGGGGGAAAAAAATACCGTTGAATACAGTGAAACCAGTATAATTTTGAAAAATACTGTGATATAGAATTTTAGTCATACCGCCCAGCACTAATGCATAGAGTAATTTGCTTTGTGCATTTGCTTCCGTCTCTCGCCCGATGTTTTTGCAATTCTAGACATTGCTTACTCTACGCTACACACACGCGCACACACAGGGTTTCAACATGAAGTCAACGAGTCTAACAGTCGTCTGAGCAAAGAGGGTCTACTCATAACGTAACAGTGAGTTTTATCAGCATTTACCGCTTTCTTTCGCGCTCTGCCCCTGATATCCCTCTTCAGCCCCTTGTGTTGACAAAAGTCAACATCTGCCCTAAAAGAGTTAAATCTGTTTTTTAAACATTTGAAGTTTTCAATCCAGTGTTAGATATTCAAATTTTAATATACGTCTGAAATGCCTGTAATACACAACACTAGATTGAATACCACACTAACCTGCATTCTATAGTTGATAGAGCCTTCAGCTCCATAGTGCCCAGAATTTGGAATGGCCGAAATTAATTAGATCAGTTTATAGCGGTCTGGTGCTGCTAAGATTCACACTGTCAAGATGACGGTGATTTATTTATTTTTTCTAGAGGATCCTAGGGACGTTCCCAGCCTTGGCTCGACCCGCACACTCTTACAAACAGAGACAAAAATACAGCACACTGGGGAATGACAACAATTTAAGAATGTAATGCAATTAAATCATAAATGAAATCCAATAATACCACCCCAAAACCCCTACGGCAATATTACATCAAACATATAAACACAAACAACTCCACACAGCAAAATCAATGGAAACAACACCGGATGAAATGAAAGATGACAATAGTGAGTCCAGAGATCTGCATGCTGCAAGGGAATGAAAAACAGTCCTGCCGATAGCCACTGTAAGGATGAAGATGGATGGATGGTTCAGGAGCGCTCCTTTTCTTGCGGGGAAGCCAATGAATCCATAATCAATCCACAGGACACAGGTATACAGAAAACAATCCAGAACCCAACAACGAATACAATCCAGGACACAAAACTAATTACGGCTTAAACAACAGAAGGCAGTCTCACAGGTAAACGGAACACAATATGCAACAACAAAACACTTTTTTTTTTTCCCTTTGCCACCTGCCCTCCTTTTAAACACCTTTGACCACAATAGCCCCTGCAGGGACTGCTGGGAGATGCAGTTCTAACTAATAGTAGCACTGCTGCAAGTTGACGTGATTCATTCTTTTAAAAAAAAAAAAAACAACTTAAAACTCGTGTTCAGGAAGTCTTTTAAGTTGTTCAAGTGTACCTCTCTATTCAGATGCTCAGGTTAATATTGCTTGTTTAGTTTTGAATTAGTATTTACTCTTGTTTATTGAATTTTATTCTATTTAATGCATTGCATATCCTATATTTATCTGTTTTAGTGTGTATCCTTTGTTACCTATACTCTACTGTTCCTTCTGAGACTCTGTGACGCGCCTTGAGCATGGGAAAGGCACTATATGAATGAAATGTATTTTTATTACAGTATTATTACTAGCAGACTACTCAGTCACTCCAGCTGCACTTTGTAACATATCAGTTTAGTTCACAAGAAAGAAGCTGTTGAAACACTAGCCCTGCCCAACTAATTGATAAACAGGGCAGTTTAAATTAGATATGGAAGTAATTTGTTTATTTGGCAAATAATAAAAAAGATGAACCTAAACATACTGCTAATGGCGTGACTTGCCAAGAAAGCCAACATACTGAATGTTTCCAAGTGTTTTTCCTTTGCTGATTCTAATGTCTTGGAACTAGAGAGGTGTAAAATGATATTTAGAGTAAAAACAAGAAACGTTTAATGCAAAAATCATCAGCATGTGCTGCCTCAGAGTATGACTGCTACTGTAGTTACTGAGTATCAGAGTTGGTAGATCACACTGATTCTCACTCTCCAAAGAAATTACTATTTGCAAAGTCCACATTTTATTCTTACTCTTATTAACAGCCTATAGCAACTTAATCAGGACATTAAGAAAGACCCGTGTGTTACTGCAGAATACCTATATGATGACCCGATGAAGCCTGGGACAAGTGTTTCAGTGGCATCTATTAGATGAATATTGTAAGGAAAGAACTTAATGGCCTGACTCCAAGACGGATTCCACTCTTGACCATGACTTAGATTAAAGTTCATCTAGAATTTAACTAGAAATTAAACAGGGACAGTTTGTACACATGGACCGACGGTATGTGACCAGTAGAAAACTACCCCTACTGTCAAGCATGGAGATGGGTCATTGATGATGTGGGATGTTTTTCTGCTGCAGGAGCTGGCAATCCATGACTGTGTTAAGTGGCTCCAGGATTCCTAGGAATACCAAGCCATTGTAAAGAGGAACATGATGCCTTTTGTTGGGAAACGGAACCTTGGTGGTCATTGTATTCTCCAGACAGTGATCTCAAACACACCTACCAAGTCAATCAGCACTTGGTTGAGAAATAAATCCTGGAATGTCCTGGATCGGCTATCTCAATCCCCGGATTTAAATCCCACAGAAAATCTTTGGTTTCATTTAATGAAGACAGTTGTCTCACAGAAACCATTGATCATCTATCAGCTGGAGGCTTTGGCATGTGAAGAATAGGCAGAGAGTCCAATAGAGAGGTGCAAGAGATTTGTTAGCACTTAACCGAAAATGCATACTAGTTATAAAGTCTCAAGGATGCTCTACAAAGTACTGAAGTTGTGAGCTCAATAATAAAGTTTCATGTGAACTCAGTTAAGTCAATTTATGTTCTCAAAATTCCTCATGTATCAACAGATATATTTTGTTTAATGAGTCTTCTGTATATTTTACTCACCTTCTGTATATTTTACATCAGTGTATTGCCTTTTAAGGTGAAGGGGTTGAATATTTCTGAGAGCAACTGCCTACTTTTAATAGTTAACAGGGTGGTACATAAGAAAACAGATGCTGAATAATAGGGCAAAGAACATACATTAACCTGTTCCTCTCTTTTTTAAAAAGCCAGTAATTGTCTGATACCCAGTAGTTATATTGGTATTCCTTTTAGGTGAACATGAAAGAGTTAGAAAGTGTGCACATATGAGTCCTGATCGCCTTTATTTTTAAGTCTTTATTTTAAAGTGTGCTACTATTCTTCTGATATTATAAATCCATAACTAAGTTATACTTAAATGTTGTTATAGCAGTGTCTCATGAATTATTAAATATTAGTATTTAGGATATCTTCTTTTGTACAAACTCTCTAAAGCAGCTTCTGTTTATATATTTAAAAAAAAAAAAATCCAAATCAGGTTAGAAAAAAGTGTGTCAAGTTTATGACATTTGCTGCATTTAGACTGATGTTCACATTATGCTGTGGAAAAAAATTAATAACATATTAGGGCAGTCGCAATTAATAGATGTAATCTACTGATTAAAAATGCTAGTCTAATTGTATTTTGTTTATCAACTAATTGTCTTCCCCACTCTGTGCTCTAGCATGGTACAACTCTCTGTGCCATTTTTTGAGGAAACTAATCATGGTGGCAACTGGACAACATTCAGCAGAATATATTTCTCCCAATTATCAGGCAAAATTCTTCTCTATATGAGAGTATTTAAACTGAATATTTTGCAAAGTTACATTTCATTATAATTATGTAGTGTTCTACAACAACACTCGCTCAATGCATGAACACTTAAAGAGGAAGCATGCTGAAGCATAGTAACATATAAGCCAACAATACCTTAAAGTAACCCAGTTGCTTTTTTTTTTTTTTTTATAACATTTTATTGAATTTATTAAAAGTAAGTAACATTCCATACAAACAAGTCAACTTGACAAAACTAAGTTCAAATCACCCATGAGAAAGAGAACACTTTAACACTGGCTGTTACAGACTCAAGTTAAATGTATGTTTTTATTACGTAATAGCAATAATAATAATAGCTCACTACTCAAAACGGTAAAAAGACCCAGGATTGAACCCGCAACCTCTTGTTTTAGAAGCAGCCGTTCTTACCTTTAAACCAGTGATGCGATTGATATTTGGACTTTGGATTTTACTCATTGACAGCAACATGTATATTAAATTATTTAATTTTCTTTGGTTATATTCTTGAATTAAGGTGTGCTTGTTTTGTTATATCGTTTGTGAAAGTGTTTATTTGATATTTGGACTTCAGTCCTCACACATTATACACTTCACATCATCATTTTGTCAGTTATTACTATAATAACATGAAAAAAGTTTGTTTTGGTTTTGTGTTCAACGTTTCTTGCCTTGTATTTCCTGTCATCCTACATTTACACGGATCGTTATAGACATGAACACACATAAAATGTATGCATTCCTCATAACGATAGATTATTTCCTCTATACAATTCCAGATGGTGGGGTATGAGTGAGCAGGCTGTTTGCTGCAGGTGCTGATTGACACATTTGCAAAACAAGACACTGATGAAGAGGTGCGAAGAAATTTAAGGTGGCCCTGCATTACAACTTTTTTTGTAGACTCCAGGGATTTAAGTGTTAACCATCGAGGCTGATTCAGTGTGTTTTTTTAAACAAACACAAATTCTGTTGCAGTTTAGATTGCAAGGCTCGGCAAAATGCTGGTTTTAATGTTAGAAAGGTATGAATCTAACCAGGTTTAACTTCAATAGTTCTTGGCTCTTTCTATGTTTTAGAGAAGTGAAAAATTGCTGATGAACAATTTTATTTATATAGCACTTTTACCATGCTCAAAGTTCTTAACATCAAGAATTTGGAAAGAATGAAAGGAGTTATGTGTACATTTTCAGCTGTGCTCATCACCGTTTTTATAAATGTTTCAATAAATGATAGTCATAACAGAAGCATCGATCTTCAGAATAAAGCACAAAGTTTCATCAAAGTCAGCAGAACAAAAATTAATTGTAACTAAAAAGGTTTTGCTGTGTGGTTGCAAATGTATAGAATATTGTTTTTTAAATTGATTCTCTCTTAAAGAGATCCGAGATGCCTGTTTCTTTCCATATTATTTCAGTTGGTAACATTTACATGTTACTATATATTAAACTGCATTATGTATACGTAGCTGCTATATTTATAATGTATGTGAATAACATCTATATCAGCTTAAAATGGCTTTTTTAAAAACACATAACTATTGGTTTTGTTTCAAGTTGGACTGCTGACAGATATGTTAATAAGTCCATTATTAATCAGATATTTTCTTTCAGTCTTTTATGACTTAACTATTTTATAATAGTGTCTTGTTTAAGTTATTTTAGATTTTTTTTCTAATTCTTTATGTAAAATTATTTAATAATAATAAAATTCAGCACACATTCATATGTGTGGAGAAATATACATGACAGAATTAATCATTAGTATAATCAATTAATTAAAAAAGCAATTGATAGATTAATCATATACATTGTTTGTGGCAGCCCTGCTACACATACCAAAGAGTAAGTTGGATTCAAATTTCAAATGTCACAAACTACCGATTCTTTATTTGAACCAGCTTTTATCATTTTCAATGAAACTAAGGCTTTAAACCAAAGTGAGATCTATAGTCTGTCAAGGAGCACACATGCATTTAATGTGAAGAAGGAATTTAGATTTACTGTGCATGAGACTGGAGCATACTTTGTTTTTTTCACAGCAGTGTTTTGGAAGTGCAGATACCGATGAAAAGCACACCAAAGTGCACAGCTGACTTTGCCTTTTTTATATGTATACTAGCCAACCCGCGGCGTAGCATACGCCGCATAATTATTTATTGATGGGTGAACACTTCCTGAAAGACACAGTTGTCCAAATGGGGGTGATTTGAGGATACAACTGTGAGTGAATGAAAAAATGCAACTCTGGAGAGAGCAACATACAATTGTCCGTGACTGAAAACTGGTTTTGGCAGATACAGGCATATCTTTTTGAAAGTTTGTCCCTGTGCCTTATTAACAACTGAGTTGTTCCAGAGTCACAGTTGAGAAATCGATGTTGCCACATATTTGTTGAAAGGGATCAGAAATAAAACCGAAAAGAACAATGAAAAGTCAACGTGGCTCAGAAGTGCATGTGAACTGTAGCAGAGACGAAAGCGACTGAGGCGGTGTTTGATGAGGTGCTGCGTGCCTCGAGAGCGAGGGTGGACTCGGGAGGAGGGCTCTGTCTTGCGTGTCATGGTTGGTTGCTTAGTGAATTGGTGGTGGGCGTGGCTCTGTCTTGCATGCGTCTTGGCTCTGTCTTGCGTGCATCTTGCTTGCTATGGACTTAGTGAATTTTATATATATATATATGTATATATATATATATATATATATATATATAGATACTGTGTAAATGTTGTTGTGAAAGTTGAACAATATTGCTATTTATGGAGGTGGGGGTTGAGACTTTTTCTCCATAGACATTTCTGGGGCAAGCAAAAGTGAGCAAGGTGGTGCTGAACACATTGTGTTTAAATAAGAGGACACTCTAGTGTGCGTAAGACATGAGCAGCTTTTGTAATCTGCAGTGCCCATTGTGAAACCTATTGGATCATTTTTGTACACATGAATTATGCTTATCAGTAATTGTTTAGAAAAGAAAGGTTGTCACTGATTTTTTTTTTTTTTTTTTTTTTTTTGCTTAAAGTAGTAGCTTGCTAACATTTTTTGTGAAAATTAAATGTACAGTAGACCCCCGCGAAGTCACAGTTCAAACTTCGTGGCCTCAGTCATTTGTGGATTTTTCCTTAGAACCTATCTAATAATTATTAGCATAAATCGCAAATATCCTCTGCAATTCTTATGGTGTTTTTCGTGACAATACTGTACTGTAGAGAGAACAGGAAGCAACTGTAGAGGAAATACGACTTGGGATGGTGAAAGTAGCCAATAGAATTTGAGACTGTGACTCCCAGCAGTCCCTGCAGTGGCTCTGATTGGTTTTCTGCTAAGGGTGCTGGGGCTGTTGGTATCAAAGGATGTCGGCGTGGCTTTTACAAAGTGGGCCGGTGACCAAAAGCAAAAAAAAAAAGTTTTTGTAATTTGTGTTTCAGTTCCTGTCTCTCTGCCTGCCATCTGTTGGGTTCCTTGTAAACGTTTTCATACCATTTTCCAAAGTGACAAGTAAATAGTCAACAAGATGCAAACTCCTGACAAGTCAGCTGAAACACTTTACACTAATGATTTACATCTTAGATGGTCCATAAGGTGTTTTAACTAAAGGTACATGTGTTAACCACAGGGATAATGTAAAGGGTCAAAGAGGGCTGGTTCACCCACTTTAGCAGGTATGGGAAGATTTCTTTGAAAAACAAAGAACAAATATTTTTCCATACTTGACTAATTTCGAGACCCATGTAGCATCTAAGCCAACTTTGAAAAAAATACTATAGAACATCATCTACCTCTTTTGTCTTCTCTTAACCTCCTTAGCGCTAGACCAGAGCGTTCCTCAGGCTATGAAAACCGTGCTAAAAGCGTTAGTCCCGAGTGTTACTGTGGCAACTGTGCAGTTGTGTCTTATGTATGCGTTAGAGCCAAGAATCATTCGGGGTATAAAAGTGCTGTCATTGCTGCAATTCTTTGGAGAAATTGTCTGAGTGCAGATTTTCACTAATTATGAAATGTCTGCAATTTACCATCAGTGAAGACTTTGATGAGAATACTGGTACAGCTGCCCAAACTGAACAGAATTTGGGAGATATACCAGACCATTGTAGCAAAATTTCAGAGCATTTACTTTCCAGACCGTGATGTCAGCATCAATGAAAGTCTTCAGGCTTATAAGGGCAGACTGTCATGGATACACTACATCACGTCAAAAGAGCAAGATTTGTGAATCTAAAACGGGATAAATTTGAAATTCAATTCAGTACTTAAGGAAAGGTACAATGTTTGACCCAAAATACAATCAGTACGGCTTTGCTACGTCAGTGGTGCTGATTTTGATAGATGCTGTCTGCTGGATCAAGGTTACTGTGACGCATATGTAGTGGCTTGCTTGAAGACTTTGGCAGAACTAAATTACAGAGAGGTGTGCTTAGTAGCTTGGTAAAAGGGTGAAGTGCTTGTGCTAAAATGGAAACATAAAGATGTTTGTCGTCTTAGCACTGTACATAATGCAGCTACGGTCACTGTACAGGCAAAAGGCAACAAGCACGTTACGAAGCCTTGTGCCGTGGTTGACTACAATAGCCTGGAGGACCACTGTGGCTGCAGGTTTTCATTCTAATCCTTTTTTTAATGAGTGCCCTGTTTGTGCTGCTAATTAACTTCTTGTGAATTCATTTTAATTGAATTTCTTTTTTGAGATCTGTTCCCCTGAATTTCTTTATCGTTCCTCTGAATTGCCTTATTTTTTTCCTTAAATGGCATCCAAACAGAAATGAAATGAAATGTGAAGTGAGTGAGCCCAACAGAAGAACAGATAATTCGGGGCCTCAAACTCCATTCAGCTGCTTAATGAGGCGCAGATTCTTGTCGTTAATTAAACTCGTTCTTTAATTCTATAGCTTGTTGCTGCTCTCGTGGTGCATTAGCCGACAGTTTTAAAATTATTGATTTTCTCCATTCTAAGAACTCTGTTAAAATGTTTTGGGGACCTGAGCAGATCAACATTCCTGAGACCTTCTTCTTTATTTTCAGATATTGTATGATTGACACCAGTTGTTTTGGCTCAATTTGTATCTCATTATTGTTTGGCTGCTAATTAAGAAAAAAAACAATTAAGGGCTCTGAGTCTTAAAGAGCAGGTCAATTAAAATGAGTTCAAAAGAAGTTAATTAGCAGCAAAAACAGGTCACTCATTAAGAAAAGGGTTAGAATGAAAACCTGCAGCCACGGTGGTCCTCCAGGACCGGAGTTGGCGGCCCCTGGCGTAGATCAAGTGGATCAAGAATTGACTTTCTGTCTATTTATTAGGAGGCAACAAAAGAAATCTCTCTATTATAAAAAATAAAATCCTGGGAAGAAAAAGCAGGGTGACGATACGTGATCTTTTCGGAAGACATTTAAAAGACCCGCGAGACAAAAAAGACTGGCCACGGAGTGTCTCGCGGGGACCATAAACATGAGACTTGGTGCCAAGAGATTGTCCCAGGGTTGTCTCATGGGGTCGTGGAACATGAGATTCTTGCGAGACACGCCCTTCTTATCAAATAAGAGCACGGCCAGCAAAACACTCAGACATGTAAATGCACGTAGCACACACAGATCCTGTGCTCTCAGCACATGTAAATTGTATAAGGACAATACATTCTAGATGAAAGAGCAGCGCGGAGAAAAGGGACCCAAAAGTGTTGGAGAGAAAAAAAGGCAGATAGATTATGAAAGCAGTGGAATTTGAAAGGCTCAAACAAACGATGGCGTGATACACATGCAGAGAGAGGTACAGAATATGAAAGCAGTAAAATTCGAAAGTATTGTACCGTCCCAGCCCCCTAGTACTACAAAAATATATTTTGTCATCTGGTGGAACAGTTCATTTGGAATGTATTCGTTCATACAAACAAATAGCTGGTGAAACTGTATCTCATGCTAACTTTACATTCCAGCTTGTAGTGCAAATTATTGCCACACATCCACCGTCCACATTACTGCTAAAGTGAATTGGTGGACCCTGCACATCTCGGATCAATCCAGAGTGGCATTGATTTATATACCACCAACAGGAAAAAAAACTGAATCCAGCTTGTACCTATGCAGCGTGCTGTTAAAAAATTGGTAAATCTGGAAGGAAAATACGAAAAGAAACCTGCTATTATTGTCCCGACTGTGATGTTGGATTGTGTCTTTCACCGTTCTGATTTACCACACAAATGACTCATTTTGAGATTATATACTGTTTTGGCATTAGTATTAGTATTATTATTATTAGTTATTATTTTTATTTTTCATTTCATATTATTTTTATTCATTACTATTATCATTTGTATCACTATTATGCATTTGAGATTTAATGAAGTAATTTTTCATGCCAACAAAATGCAATGCCTTTTACATGTTTTTTTGGAATAAAATGCAACACTAAGGAGGTTAATCTGCTGTGAGGCTTGTTCATTATCGGTAAAAATGCGTGAAATGTACGCGCTCTGGGGCCGCCCACATCAGGGAAAGTTGTCAGCTTGCTAATTTGCATTTTGCAAGGGAAAATGTAGTAGAGTTTGTATTTGTCTGCTAAAGCTGCATTTAAAGTTTCTATGCAATGCATGTGTGATGCATTTAGAGGGTGTCCACATACAACTGGAATACAAGTACTTTATTAAAATTTATTTATGATGTGTTTAATCACATGGCTCATATCATCTGCAGAGTAATTTTCATTGGTTAGGTAAGCAATCAGTAGTTGGTAGCTGATATTGTTCATCAGTAGAAGTCTATTGAACACACAATTTGAGATGAAAATGTTAAATGTAAAATATATTAAAGAGTAGCCTTACTTTTGAATAATACCACATACCTGCATTCATATGTTTTGAGTGTTCCCAAGTTAAACATTTTTGGGTGAGGAAATATACTTGTGTATCAGATCATCTTGGATTTAAAATCATCCATAATTCTGTAACAGTTGTGTTTGGAGTAATATTGGATCTAGGATTAGATTTATAAGGGAATATCTCAAAATTAAATATGCACATAATGTATTATAAAAAATTACAGTAAATGTATATTTCTTTATATATTAAAATTGTTTTCCATTTATTTATTTCAGTGACATGTTTCATTGTTATTAAAACCTGTTTTGGGTTGTTTCTGTTCAGATAAGACATTGGTCAGGACAGAGAGGCAGGTGGATAGTGCATAATATTGGCAAATACTTAGACAAGCAGTTGAAAGTGGGGAGATGGTTCACCTTTCAACATAATGACTCAAAGTACATTTCCATGGCAACTGTACATCACCTGAAGGACAGGAACGTGAATGTCCTTGAGTGGCCCAATCATTGCCCTGACCTGTATTCCATCAAAAATCTTTGGAATGATCAAAAAGATTTAATGGTCACATAGTTTGAACAATTGTGTTAGGAGAAATGTACACATATTCGACCCTCTAGGAATGTCAAGTTACTAGAGATGTGTTTGTATTAATTCTTTCTGTATACATAACATTTTTTGTTTTGGAATACATTAAAGTACAATTTGTAAAGGAAACCTTTGAATCTTGATTTTGTGTAAATTGGCAAATAATAAAAGCCCAATAGTTCAAAATTATGATTAGGCCTCTTTCAAAACTATAGTTTTGTGCAGCTGCAACGACAATGCATTTCAAAAAACGTAGAGTCCTTAGAATTCAAGGTACCTGCCTAATCTGTTTTTATTTAAATTTTTACTGATTTTAGGGATTACATTGCAGCAAGTTAATTTTCAGATTGGTAATATACACAAATTAGTCATAACATTAAAAACATCTGTCCAGTATTGTGTATGCTCCCGTTGTGCCACTAAAACAGCTCTGACTTGACAAGGAATGGACTCCACAGGACCTCTGAAGGAGTCTTCTGGCAGCCTTTAAGTCCTGAAAGTTGCGAGATGGGGCCTACATGAATCGATCAGATTTGTTTTTCCAGCACATACCACAGATGCTCAATTGGATTGAGATCTGAACAATTTTGACGCCAGATCAACATCTTGAACTCTGTCATCCTGTTCCTGTGACTTTTCTTGAACAATTTTTACAGTGTGGCAATGTACATTATCCTGTTGAAAGAGGCCACTATTATCAAGGGATACTGTTGACGTGAAGGGGCGTATGTGGTCAGCAGTAATATTTAGGTACGCAGTGTGTGTCAAAATAACATTCACATAAATGCCGGGGCTCAAGGTTTACCAGCAGAACATTGCCCAGAGTATCTCTCTCTCTGCTAGCTTGCCTTCTTCCCATAGTGCATCCTCCTGCCACATCTTCCCCAAGTAAATGATGCACATTCACCCAGCTGTCCATATGACATGATTCATTAGACCAGACCATGGTTCTGAAACTTGCATGCCCATTGCAGGTGCTTTTGGCAATGAATGGGGGTCATCATGGGTACTCTAACCAGTCTGCGGTTACCTAGTCCCATAAGCAGCAAGCTGCACTACACTGTGTGTTCTAACACCTTTTTCTAATGATAGGCATAGTGTTTCAGCAATTTTCGCAGGAGAGTGGGTTACACACTGTTGGAACTGAAAACACATGCAAAAGAAAATGATTAGCTGTGGTGTAATTGTGATAGTTCTTCAGTAATGATTAGTGCCAGTATTGCCTAGTTTAATAATAGTAAAGCATATGAAGATGTTGATTTTGCTTGAACGGTAAATTCTAACATTACTTCTGAATGTGCATGCAATGTGATAACAGTACTGGGTAACTTTCAAAACTGCTGTTCACCGATCTCTGTGGCGTATGGCAGGTGTATCAAGTATACATGATCCCCTACGGAATTTCAATCTGTTCAAGACACAACTGTTATATGATCAAGACCATTAGGTAGGGAAAGAGACTGGGTAGCTCTACACACTGAAACAAATTTCTAGGGTGCTGATATGGTTTGATATGTTATGATGAGCTTCTGCCGTTATTTGCACTTAGTGTATGCAATTGAAAGTATGATGTTGTAATGTATTAATCAACAAAACCTTTACATAAAACGACTTGTTGATCCTCGAGGATGTGGGTAACAAGTGAAAATATTTAAGCTTACTTGTCAGGTGATTATATTTTGTTGCCTAATAACCTCACATTTCACACAATCGTGAGATATGCTTTGTGAAAATTGCCTGCCTATCTCTCTCTCTCTCACAAAATCTCCCAAACAATGAGGACTTCAAATTTGGAATGTAGGTTACCATAGGTGTTAAGAGACAGCTTTAAACATTTCATGGTCCAAGCGTGAAATTTCTTACTTTTTTACAACCATTTACTCCATTTCTTTCTAAAATAAATTTCTTTAAATTAAAAATACATTTTTCTGAAGAGTACATGTTTTGTTTTGATATTTTCGAGTTTCCACAAAGCGTTTATAATTTGTCATTTATTTATCTTTTTAAAATAATTTAGTTAGGCCATTCCAAGGTATATTAAAGCAAATTTATTTTTTTTGAGGATTTTGATTTTCATACTTTTTTATTTATTCCTCACAAATTCTTCTATTAAGTTTATACCTCTTTAAGTAAACCCATAAAACTATGACCGAGGAAGAAATGATTTATATTTACCACATGGTGCAGATGACCGGTGATGGCGTGTGCCTGTTTTCCTAGATTGCTTAGGATTTGTCATTTTTTTATGATCATAAAAACCCCTCGAAAATCTATTTTTAATATAATTAATATCATAACATTCACCTTCATCTATTTTTATTAACAAATAAATTTAGCACTTAAAACTTACGCGGTCTGGTTACTAAATAATATCAGGAGTGGTGATGGGATCACTGTTCAGTCCAAAACAAGTTTTGATCATCACTGTCTAAGTCTTCTATACTTGAAACAGCTTACATTTGAGTAAACCATTTCAAGAAATAATTAGTAACCTATTTTGTTTTGTTTATGTGCTATATCTTGCCTTATGACCTTTACGGGACATACACTGTCACTCTGTATATTTTAGAACACATTTTTCCTGTTGTTATCCCATAGCGAAGCACGGGTATTCAACTAGTAATTTATATATCTGAGCATAATGTTGTTGACAAACCACATACTGCACCTTGTTTAATTATTCAGTTGGCCTTATCTCTGTATACTGAACTACTGGTTAAGTTTATTAGTGGCTAAGCATAAATGCCTAGTTTCTGCGAACTGGTGAAAAACTAAATCCGTTATGTACATATTTTTGTGTATATCTTTTCTTTTCATTTTTTCTTCATTTTATTCTAACAGCTAAAAATTCATGATATATTGTAAAATAACTAGGTACCAGAATGTTGTTAAATATTCTTTCTTACATCTCTTCTCTCTTTTTCTTTTATCACTCAAAATAGACAGTTAATGGATCATACTCCCCTAGATTTTAGATGACATGTGACATGTGATTGATAGTCAATTGGACACAGTAAGCAAATATTTTTCTTGCCATTCCACACTCCTTCACTTCACTTTCTCTATTGCTCATAATCTCAATTGTTTGTGTTTCTTTGCTGTTATTCCCTTATACCTTGTAGCAAACTGCCACACAACTTGCTGTTACTGTGTAGCGCCTATTCTAGTTTAGATTGCTAAGCTTTGACATTACTTACTAGTTTTTCCATGTTCACTGAAAATACTAAATCCTTACTAATTCTGCGACCTTGACTGTTGTGATATGGGGATTAATGTCAAAAATATGAAAAGTCTCATTTTGCCGAGTAAAGAAATAGCGTACTGGAGTCAACTTTGGGGTTTTTATCTTGTTTTAGCTAGTCATTTTCATTTGCTGGTGTGAAGTATTTCATAAAATCTATGTAAATGACACATGTATTTGTTAGCATCTTGCTGTAAGTCTTTTGAAAATATCAGTTTTATGCTTTTAAGCTGCATCTGCTAACTTGCAAATGTTTAAACAATTGCTTATTACATTGAATCATACATCCTGTTGTCTTTAATTATCCTTGTTGTGTTTAGAACTTGATTACAGTCAACCTGTGGCAAATTAAATTGATTGGACATTTAGAAAGTAGGGTTTTCAGCTCATCAACATAAATTTAAAGTTTTTTCACATGTTCTGACATTATTTCACCCAGGAAAACCAATAATGCGATCGCCCATACCTGTTTGCCTGTGGAAATGTATTTTGGATGTTTCTACAATAACAACCGTAACATTTATTTTGCACATTTTCATACAAATGGTATGGTATTTAAAGTGCTTTACAAGATAAAGCAAAGTTTATACGAAACAAAAATAAAATTAGGCAATACTAAGTAACAAAGACTAAAGTAAGGTCATACGGCCAAGAAGACAGAAAAAACAAAACCAAGAGAAAACTCCAGGTGGGCTGGAGTAAACAATCTGCAGGGGTTACAAGGCCACGAGACCGCCCAACCCCCACTGGACATTCTACCTAACATCCATCCATCCATTATCCAACCCGCTATATCCTAACTACAGGGTCACGGGGTCTGCTGGAGCCAATCCCAGCCAACACAGGGCGCAAGGCAGGAAACAAACCCCGGGCAGGGCGCCAGCCCACCGCAGGGAACACACACACGGGACAATTTAGGATCACCAATGCACCTAACCTGCATGTCTTTGGACTGTGGGAGGAAACCCACGCAGGAAGGACCTGGGAAGCGAACACAGGTCTCCTAAATGCGAGGCAGCAGCACTATCGCTGTGTCACCGTGCCACCCATGCTACCTAGCATAAATGATCTAAATCAGTCCTCATGGTTTTCAAGCTTTACGTGAAAGAATTTGATGACTATGGTCATGTGGACATCTGGGGTATTTACTTCAATCCATCAATGATATGACTGCATGGTGCCTTGATTAGATTGCCACTACAGAATAACCGTAAAAAGAACAATAAGGAATACATAGTAGGGATTAGTATGGATTGTGGAGCCTTAATGAAAATAATTCAATGCACATATAGTTTAACAGGGATACACTAAAATGTAGCTATGAGAAAGCCATATTAAACTATTCCAGATTATAGGTGCATAACAAAAGAAGGCTGCTTCAGCACTTCTTTTAAGTTTAACTCTTGGAATTGTAAACAGACACTCATGCAAAAATCTAAGGTTACGACTTGAAGTGTAAGGTAAGAAGCATTCCAAAATCTCTTTGATGTTTAACCACATCCCAAAGGTGCTCTAATGGACTGAGATCTGTGGAGGCTGTTTGAGTACAGTGAAATCATTGTCATGTTCATGAAAACAGTTTGAGATGGTTTGAGCTTTGCGACATGGAGTGGTACCCTGCTGGAAGTAGCAATCGGAAGGTGGGTACACTTCGACCATAAAAAGGTGGACATGATCAACAACAATACTTGGGTAGCCTGAGGCATTTAAACAATGCTCAGTTGGTACTAAGGGGGCCCAAGGTGTGCCAAGAAAATACCCCCCACATCATTACACCACCACCACCAGCCTGAACTGTTAATACAAGGCAGGATTAATCCTTGCTTTCAAATTGTTGATGCCACATTCAGACCCTACCATCTAAATGTTGCAGCAGAAATCTAGACTCATCAGACCAGCCAACTTTTTGTTATCTTCTTGTTTCTTTTTGTTGTTGTTCTTTTGTCCAATATTGCCTGTTCTCAGGTGACAGGAGTGGCATCCTGTGTGGTGTCTAGCTGCTGTAGCCCACCCACTTCAACATTTGACATATTGTGTGTTCAGAGATTCTCTTCTGCATAGCTTGGTTGTAACGAGTGGATATTTGAGTTACTGTTGCTTTTCTATCAGATCAGTCTAGTCTAGCCATTCTCCTCTGACCTCATCAACAAGGCATTTTCACCTGGAGATCTACCACTCATTAGATATTTTCTTTTTTTGGACCATATCCTGGAAAACCTAGATATGGTTGTGTGTGAAAAGCCCTGTACGTATATCAGCAGTTTCTGACCAGCCCATTGGACACCAACAGACATGCCAACTTCAAAATCACTTAAATCACATTTCTTCCCCATACTGATGTTCAGTTTGAACTTCATCAGGTCGTCTTGACAATGTCTACATGCCTAAATGCATTGAGTTGCTGCCATGTGATCAGCAGATAATGTATTTGCATTAACAAGCAGTTGAACAGGTGTACTTAATAAAGTGACCGGAGAGTGTATGTTAATACTGACATTCTTTCTGATAGGTTATTCACAACTCACTGTATTAAAGCTAAGAATAAATAGATGCATTACGAGAGTGAGTTTTTTTAAATTTGTATTTGTATTATATTTAGTTTATTATTTATGCTGTGTCATAGGCATGTGCTTTATCAAAATTTCTTTTTGAAGAAGAGTATTTTGGTCTTTAAACAAATTTCTGTGATGTCTTCAGTTGTTAAACCTTGTATATAGTCAAGTTTAATTTTATTTTCTAACAGAAGATATTAACATAGGCAACATTTTTAAATTTCCTTGTAGAGATTATTAAAATCGGTTGATAATATGAAATTAAAGGAAGTGCCTGCTTACCATGCAAAACATTTCTTTAAATATTGGTTTTCAGATAATTTTTCTGTCTAATTACAGTAGTTTGATACATTATATGGTAACAACTCTAGCAGAAATAGATGGATAGATACTTTATTAATCCCAAGGGGAAATTCACAAATGTTTAATCAGCTACCCTAAAATATGAAACATCCAATGAGGGTAAATAATTTTTTTAGCTATGTTAGCATTCTTAACACTTTTGCACAAATGGTTATCACTTGTTTGGAACAAACAATTTATAGTACTTAATTATTAATTTGACCTTGGCTTCATGTTAAGAGCAATTAATCATTTGTTAACATATTTCATAATCAAAAAAATTTTTTTTTATAGGCTGTTCGCTGCTATGAATCTTTAATCTTGAAATCAGAAGGAAAGGTCGAGCCAGAGTTATTTTGCCAGCTAGGTCACTTCAATCTCTTATTGGAAGATTATTCAAAAGGTAAGATGAATTTTTTTTTTTGATTTTATTAGTAGCATTCCATACAAATAAGTCAAGTTTAACAAAACAAGGTTCAAAACAAATCAACCCCCACCCGAGAGAGAGCTAGGCCAGCAGAATAAAACTTCAAGATAGTAAAAATAAGTAAATAGATAAATGAATAAAGATAATTGGAGTAAAAGAGGGGAGAGAATTTTCTTCCTCAGTTTAAATTCTTATTCTAAAATGTTATTGATTAGATCCTGCCAGGTTTTGAAAAAGTTATGTACTGATTCTCTAAATGCGAATTAGATTTTTTCCAGTTACAAATAATATATAACATCAGTTACCCACTGACTTAGAATAGGAGAGTTAGACTTAGGATTCTTCTAGTTGAACAAGTTATGTGCCAATAGTGTAGTAAAGGCAATTACAGTTTGTTTGTCCTTCTCTACTTTAAGCCTATCTGGGAGTACCCTAAACACAGCTGTTAGCGGATTAGGAGGGATTATGACACCAAGGCTGTCTGAAAGTCATTTAAAGATTTTGGTCCAGAATGATGTTAATTTGATGCAATTCTTTTTTTTGTTTATTGAATGTGCTTTCAGGGACGACATTGTATTCAGTTTGGATAGTCCACCTGATATGAACACCTTGAGTTGAACTTTGAGCATATGGAAAAATAGGTTGTTTGAAATAATTTAAAAGTGTTTTTCTTTTTGTTAGCCACAGTAGACTTGCTCTCTCGCTACTTGTTTCTTTTTGCATATGTATAGATTATCCGCCTTGTGATACTGTATTTTTAAAGTTGGCATTGAAAACACCTCAGTCATGCTTAAGTGCAACAATAATAATAAAATGTGATTGATCAACAGATGTTCACCCTAGTTCTTTTTTTGGTTAAGTATAATCGTAAATCTGTTATGTTCAAGCGTGTTTGTGTGTGTGTATATGTGTATATATATAGTACTGTGCTATATAGTACTGTGCAAAAGTTTTAGGCAGGTGTGAAAAAATGCTGTAAACAAAGAATACTTTCAGAAATTTAAATGATTGTTTATCAATTTACAAAATGCAAAGTGAGCGAACAAAAAAATCTAAATCAAATCAATATTTGGTGTTACTACCTTTTGCCTTCAAACCAGCATCAATTCTTATAGGTACACTTGCACAAAGTCAGGGATTTTGTAGGATTCTAGTCAGGTGTATGATCAACCAATTATACCAAACAGGTGCTAATGATCATCAGTGTCGCACGTAGGTTGAAACAGTCATTAACTGACTCTCTAAGTAAGATCGGGGGAGGGGTGATGTTAGAGCGCCTGCGCTTATTCAGTGCAGCTGGGACAACGCACATGTTGTTCTTTTTTTCTTTCAGTACACGTGGCTTCCCTGTTTATTTATATATCTAGTGACTTCTCTGCCTGTCTGTCTCTCTATTACGCAGTGCTCTGTCTGTCTGTGTGTTATGGATCTTAAAAATAAGTTATAAGGACAGTTGTTCCTGTTAATTGCAGTCTCAATTGTTAAAAAAATATTTGAAAAGGAGCATCCCACATGAAAATATAACGATCTCAGTAACTGACAGTGCATACCAATGTATAAATTTTATGTCCGTTTGAGGTTCAAAAGAAAAGAAAAAAAAAGCAACACTTCATCCCCAACGGGGAATCGAACTCAGGTCTGTGATGCAAGGAAAAGCTGCTCTGCGCTAAGAGGCAAATCTTAACGCGCTACGCCACAGAAGCTGTTGAATCATTCTTGAAGCTTTTGTGAAAGTGTTTATTTGATCTTTGGAACTTGGGCTTTATATATTCTATAGTTTATGCCTACTACATTTTGTAACATTTATTACTAAAATATGAAAAAGTTTCTGTTTTAACAATGTGTTTACACAGATTACTTTAGAATAATGATCTCTTATTTCCACTGTAAAACTCCACTTCACTCCCACATAATCAATCAAGGCGTGAGCTGGGAAAACTTCGCTCACGTTCTAAGTCGGTGGGGGGATGGAGTAGCCGGCTGCTGGCAGCTTGTCTTTTATCAGCACATTTAGAGGACAAAGGATGCTGGCGGAGAGGTGTGAACGAATTTAAGAACCGATTTAAGGTGGGCCGGATATACGAGTTTTTTCGTAGGCTCTGGTAATTCTAGTGTTAACTGAAACAGAAACAGCTGTATAGGAGGCTTAAAACTGGGTGAGGAACAGCCAAACTCTGCTACCAAGGTGAAGCTGTGGAAGACAGTTTCATGTCATGGCAAGATTGAGCACAGCAACAAGACACAAGGTAGTTATACTGCATCAGCAAGGTCTCTCCCAGACAAAGATTTCAAAGCAGACTGGGGTTTCAAGATGTGCTGTTCAAGCTCTGTTGAAGAAGCACAAAGAAACGGGCAACGTTGAGGATCGTAGACGCAGTGGTCGGCCAAGGAAACTTAGTGCAGCAGATGAAAGACACATCAAGCTTATTACCCTTCGAAATCGGAAGATGTCCAGCAGTACCATCCGCTCAGAACTGGCAGAAACCAGTGGGACCCAGGTACACCCATCTACTGTCTGGAGAAGTCTGGCCAGAAGTGGTCTTCATGGAAGAGTTGCAGCCAAAAAGTCATAACTCCGACATGGAAACAAGGCCAAGCGACTTAAGTATGCACAAAAACATAGGAACTGGGGTGCAGAAAAATGGCAGCAGGTGCTCTGGACTGATGAGTCAAAATTTGAAATATTTGGCTGTAGCAGAAGGCTGTTTGTTCATCGAAGGGCTGGAGTGCGGTACAATAATGAATGTCTGCAGGCAACAGTGAAGCATGATGGAGGTTCCTTGAACGTTTGGGGCTGCATTTCTGCAAATGGAGTTGGAGATTTGGTCAGGATTAATGGTGTTCTCAATGCTGAGAAATACAGGCAGATACTTATCCATCATGCAATACCATCAGAGAGGCATATGATTGGCCCCAAATTTATTCTGCAGCAGGACAATGACCCCAAACATACAGCCAAAATCATTAAGAACTATGTTCAGTGTAACGAAGAACAAGAAGTCCTGGAAGTGATGGTATGGCCACCACAGAGCCCTGATCTCAACATCATCGAGTGTGTCTGGGATTACATGAAGAGACCGAAGGATGTGAGGAAGCCTACATCCACAGAAGATCTGTGGTTAGTTCTCCAAGATGTTTGGAACAACCTACTAGCCAAGTTCCTTCAAAAACTGTGTGCAAGTGTACCTAGAAGAATGGATGCTGTTTTGAAGGTGGTCACACCAAATATTGATTTGATTTAGATTTCTCTTTTGTTCATTCACTGCATTTTGTTGATTGATGAAAATAAATGATTAACACTTCCATTTTTGAAAGCATTCTTTGTTTACAGCATTTTTCCAAACCTGCCTAAAACTTTTGCACAGTACTGTGTGTGTGTGTATGTGTATATTTATGTATGTACAGTGATCCCTCGCTATATCGCGCTTTGTCTTTCGCGGCTTCACTCCATCGCGGATTTTAAATGTAAGCATATGTGAATATATATCACGGATTTTTTACTGCTTCGCGGATGTCTGCGGTCTACAGTACGTGTGCTTCCTCAGTTGATTTGCCCATTTGAATTGAAACAAGGGACGCATTTGAATTGAAACAAGGGACGCTATTGGTGGATGGCTGAGAAGCTACCCAATCAGAGCATGCGGTTAAGTTCCTGTGTGCTGCTGATTGGCTCAGCGACGGAGTGCTGCATTAACCAGGAAGTACTAATCTCACTCATTCAGAATTAACATGCACAAGCGCCAACAGAAGATGCAAATGATTGCAGAAAAGGTAAAAGTTTTGGATATGTTGAAGGAAGGAAACAGCTACACCGCTGCAGGACACCATTACAGCATAAATGAGTCCACGATTCTTTTTATTTAAAAAGGAGGAAAAGCATATAAGATCTACGGCCGCAGTGTCTTTTAACCAGGGCGCAAAATGAGTTGCAAGTGGACGTTGTAAGGCAGTAGTCTGGATGGAACCTGCTTTAGGGATTTGGATTGAAGAGTGATGGAAGAACAACAACGGCGGTGCTAAACAGTCGCCTGAAGAGGCTCCTTTAGAAGAGCTGTAACGCTATCCTTTGTTGTGCAGTAAAATTAAACTCATCGTTATCGGACAAGTCGTCGTGTCATTGTTGGTGAGTAACCATAATAAATTATTTACGTACAGTACTTATTACATGTACATAGTTTAGTGTCACTGTACACACATTTTATTGTATACAATTTTTCTTGCATTGTATGTATTTATTGATGGTGGCCTGTCTGTCGTAATGGCTGTAACATATGTGATATCGGAGACGCTCGATATCTTTAAAATAATATTTAGGTTTTACTGTATGTAAACTGTGTTTACATACATAATTTCAACGAATCTTACCTAATATCTAAGAGAATACAATGGGTTTATGCTGTATAATTGTGCGTGAAATGTTTATAATAGTGTGGGAGAGTTTATAAGGGCTTAAAATATATAAAAATAACCACATGAACATATGGTTTCTACTTCGCGGATTTTCTTATTTCGCGGGTGGCTCTGGAACGCAATCCCCGCGGTGGAGGAGGGATTACTGTATGTGTGTATGTATATATATATATATATATATATATATATATATATATATATATATATATATATATATATAATATGAGGCTTTTGGAGTTTGTGACATTTGTAATTTGAATCAATATGTCATCCATTAAATATTCACTGTTTTAAGCCTGCTAATGATGCAAATATACCTTCTAGGGCCCTACCGATAATATCAAGCTGATATTTGGTCTTTACACACGCATCTTTATCAGTTGAATCTGCACCAATATTATGATGTTGAAACTCTTTCTTGTAAAGAACTTAAATTAGGTTATTTCTCCAGTGTAAAAGACTGCAGTTTGAAAAGTTATTCCCCATGACTGAAATGCACAATTATGTCAAAGAATTGAGAGATAATCATGTATGTGCCAAAAAATTTCATGTGCTTCATTCCAAGGAGATGCATAGGGTCTTTCGTGCACTTACTGTTATACTTGAAGTTCATAGTATTCTATGTTTTTCTGCTTTTCACTATTGTCTCCACAGCCTAAAAAAGGAGCTGTTACATTATTTGTACTTATTTATTGGTACTAAAATTTTTACTTTGGAATTGATTCTGGTTGTTGGGCTGCAATACCGGTTTCAAAGCAAATAACGGGTAACTTCCCTCTCATCCCACAACCCAGATACTCTCGGCCCACCCTGGTCTCACAACTGCTGGTTAAGAAAATGTATGATGTTTTTACGCAAATTTGTTTTATTATTTTATTATTTGGTTTCATACTAGGAAATCCTAATACTTAAACTTTCAAAATTGGTAGACTATGTATTGCTAATTAGTCATCTTTTCTGCCCACATATCAGTATTCTTATTGGTTTAAGAAATCTAGTTGGTTGGACCTTACTTACAATAAATGTTACAAACCTAACATTGATTCTCTGGAAAAAATGTTTAATGTATATTGTTTGAAAAACAGATTTATAACAGTGTACTTATATGAAAATATCCTGAATTACCCAAGAATGTACCATTTCAACAGTGCTGATAGAATAATGTTTGAATTTTTAAATTTTAGTATTGATGATGGGCACTGATTTCAGGCACTGGAGATAGAATGTCAGAAAATAAATGTAGAATGTGTACATGGCAAGAAAAATGAGGTAGTCTATGATGATAGCATTCTTTATAAACCCTGTGTATGTGACTCTGCACTTATGGGGTGTACTTATAAAGGGTATGAAACCAAGTATAGGAGTCATGTGGAAAATTTTGTTTCTTGGTGCAAAGAGAATTTTCTTCATCTTAACATGAGCAAAAACAAGGAACTGGTTATTGACTATTCTTGAATGAAAGGGACTCTATGTTTGGTCACTATTCAAGGAGTCAATGTAGAGGTGGTCCTCCAGTTACTTGGAGTCCACATTAATGAGAAGTTGGACTGATCTCGGAACACAAAGGAGCTATATAATCCTCAGCTTCTATAACTCAGAGATGGCCTGTGGAGTTTTGCTGGGCTGTTAACATTGCTTCAGGAGAGGCTCACTGAATCAACCAGCTAATTAAAAGGGAAGGCTCAGTCATGTAACACACTGTGGACCCCTTAAAGCTTATAGCAAAGGAGAGAGTTAACACTCACAAAACTGAGTGCCATTATGAACAGTACTGCACATCCTCTCTGTGACACACTAACACGGAGTACTTTCAGCCAACACACTATTCAGCAAGTGTGTCAAGAAACACTACTGGGTCTCCTTTATACCAGCAATAGTACGTCTGCATAGTGCCTCAGCATGATTGTCACAGTCACATCAGTTTTCTTTCTTATTGATTTTTCCTGCTTTATAGTCATTCAGTTATGAGTTCAGACCAAAGTGAGTGTGTGTGTATACTTTATTTATTGCGCTTATGTAAAATGTCAAATATCCTCCATAGGGACAAATAAAATTCTGTCCATCCATCCATAATAGTTTCTTCTTCTTCTTTACAATTACTTCTCTAACCTAGCTGATATTTTCTTTTGTCTTTATTTTGAAACTTTCTTGTAAGCTTTTTATCACTGGAAATTATAGAAAAATGTGATTATTATCTTAAATTAATAAGAGGCAGGTGATTTTTACTAATTTTGTGCATGGGGTATAGTCCATCAAAAAATTGTAACTTGGCATGCTTTTGCAAATATGTTGAATTTTTTAGTTAATTTTCTGTTTGTGTAAATTGTTGAGACATTTTATGTTTGATTTCAGTTTGTGTTCAGAGCTTTGAAGTAATTCATATTTATTGTCATGTCTTCCTTTGATTTATCAGAATGCTGGAAGTGATCTGTTTAATCTTATTGGCAATAGAAGAAAACTAACCAGTGTATAGATTGTTTCCTTTTTTTGTATTAAAAATATAAGTACTTTCACATTAATATTGTAGCAATGATTAACCTGTTTAGAAACTATCATCAGCAAGATGATTGCAATGATTCTCACTTTATACATATTCGTCATGCTTGTTTGTTGTTAAATAGTGCCTTTAAAATCATGTGTTTGTTTTTTTTTCACAAGCCTTGACATGCATTTAAAATATTTTATCCCAACATACTTCTTTTTAAAACCTATGCAATTTTGATTTCTCTGGTTTGTAAATTTACCTGTTCAGGAATTATGGACATTGTGGTGTTCGTGGTATTAGTTTTATTTTGCAGTAGCCAGTTATACAAAGAAGCCATTTTACAAATAACATTTCCATAGTTCAATAAAGTGGGATAGAGGAAACAGGGAAAACAGTATTAAATGGAATTGGAGTATTTTTTTTAAAACCTCTGCCCTTGTCCGTTTTTCAGTGAGACAGCTTGGTTGCTAGTAGAGAGTTTTTTGAAATTTGGTATGCTTATACTCTGTACCACTTTAATTAGTGAAGAATTTAACTCAGTTACAAATATCTAGAGAGGTTATTTTAAACTGTATTTTGTATTGTTATTGAAGTGCCTGTAAGCCATCATGCAACATTTAATGAACATATGTTGAGTACTTGTTAGTAAACAACCTTATGCCTTCATTATCAGCAGATAAGAATAATTCAGAATTTTTTCTTATACTGCTATTTAAAGTCATAGCACAACAACCTTCTATCTATCATTTTCTTTTCCAAACAGCAATTTTTGCTTGAAACTTGAATGTAGATTCTACCTCTCCTTAATGTGGGATTTTGTTTGAAATTTTTATGTTTGATTTATGAACTACGAGTAATTATAAATTGTCAACAATAAAAAACAAGTAAATATGTTGCCTGGAGAGTATTATACAGTGCATCCGGAAAGTATTCACAGCGCATTACTTTTTCCACATTCTGTTATGTTACAGCCTTATTCCAAAATGGATTCAATTCATTTTTTTCCTCAGAATTCTATACACAACACCCCATAATGACAACATGAAAAAAGTTTACTTGAGGTTTTGCAAATTTATTAAAAGTAAAAAAATTGAGAGCACATGTACATAAGTATTCACAGCCTTTGCCATGAAGCTCAAAATTGAGCTCAGGTGCATCCTGTTTCGCCTGATCATCCTTGAGATGTTTGTGCAGCTTAATTGGAGTCCACCTGTGGTAAATTCAGTTGATTGGACATGATTTGGAAAGGCTCACACCTGTCTATATAAGGTCCCACAGTTGACGGTTCATGTCAGAGCATAAACCAAGCATGAAGTCAAAGGAATTGTCTGTAGACTGTCTCGAGGCACAACTCTGGGGAAGGTTACAGAAAAATTTCTGCTGCTTTGAAGGTCCCAATGAGCACAGTGGCCTCCATCATCCGTAAGTGGAAGAAGTTGGAAACCACCAGGACTCTTCCTAGAGCTGGCCGGCCATCTAAACTGAGTGATTGGGGGGAGAAGGGCCTTAGTCAGGGAGGTGGGGAATCACAGATCTACAGCAGCTGATCAGAAAGAGAATTATCGGTATACAGCATCAAGCACACGCTGCCTCAGCAATGCTGTCTATTGAACTGCTTTCACATGGCAAACTCTTCAAAGCCTTTACTGTACGTACCTCGCGGTTCAGAAAGTTTCATCCCAAGAACTTTAAACGCGCTCAATCAGTCCATCAAGTGCTCCTTGTAGAACTGTTTGTTCCTAGAAGTACAATTACCTCAAAGTAAACTTGCGCTACAGTTATAATATTACACAATCTGAGCCACTTTATAAAGCGCTGTAGCAGTTAGAGCATATTTGTGCTCCCTTGAACCCTCAGGTACGACTCCAAACACCAGGTAAAACTATAATTATTATCTATAATAATAAAAGGCAAAGCCCTCACTGACTGACTGACTGACTCACTCACTGACTCACTCATCACTAA
>NC_041397.2:124314666-124359666 GCF_900747795.2 Erpetoichthys calabaricus | reverse complement strand
CTTTTAAGTATGCGAAGCACAGTGCAGCATGTCCTTCAGGAAGCAGCTGCACACAGCCCCCCTGCTCACACCCCCCTACGTCAGCGCAAGAGAGAGAGAGAGAGAGAGAGAGAAAGTAAGCTGGTTAGCTTCTCAGCCATCTGCTAATAGCGTCCCTTGTATGAAATCAACTGGGCAAACCAACTAAGGAAGCATGTACCAGAAATTAAAAGACCCATTGTCCGCAGAAACCCGCGAAGCAGCGAAAAATCCGCGATATATATTTAAATATGCTTACATATAAAATCCGCGATGGAGTGAAGCCGCGAAAGGCGAAGCGCGATATAGCGAGGGATCACTGTATTTCAGTGTTCCTTCAAAGTTTTGAAGAATCGGCATTCTAAGCTTACAGATGGCTTAACGTCTATTACAGAGCTGATGGTGTGGCGACTGGGTATTTGGAGAAAGAAAAGTAAGGACAGGAATTGGGGGTTAGTACGTTTGAAAGAGACGGTACTGCTACAATAAAGTATTTCATGGAATGTTGCGCATGACGCAGCAAGCATCTTGCATGAGATGTGAACAATCATTGCACCACCGTGTTCCCATGTTTAATAACATGCTTTAACTCCTATCATCATGAAAATGATATCACATATACATCACAGTATTTTAATTATTCAGAGATCTGTAATATTACGAATGTAATGGATTCTGTGCCCTGTCTGAGGAAGAGAATGCCCGGAAGCACGTAGTAATTCACACACATAAAGCCATAGAAGATCAAATACAAAACAAAGCATTTAACGTGCTACTTTAGTTACGAATGGGATTTGAGAAACTAGTATATTGAACAATTTTAAGATGAAGTTTATGATGTTCTACTTTAATGACAAAATAAACTATGTGATTAAAGTGGAAATTTCAAGATTAAAGTTGTGTGACGATGCGGGTTCGACTCCATGCTCCCATCTGCTGTTTGGGAGCCCTTGAACCCGTCACCATAGGTAATGTTACGGATGCGCTAAGCAGTGAGGCAACAACAATGGAGCAAGGGGATGGAGTATAAGTGTCAAGTGCTTTTATTTAAAATCCAAAAACAATGTTCAAATAAGTGCAGTGATTCAAAGTCTTCAAATAAATAAATGATCCATTAAAGCAAGTGAAAAGTGGAGGTTAAAAACAAATAGAAAAATCTTCTAAAAACAACGAGGTTAAAATATCACAGGAAGCAATCCTTTAAGACAGTTACACCAAAAGCCCGGTGTCTTCTTTTACCATGGCGGCTCCTCTGCTACTCCCATCTGGGCTGCTCTACAGGAGAGTCGCCTACCTGCAGGAACAGCTGCCCTTCACTCTGGTCCGGTAGCCCTCCAATTCTTGGCTACATTAGGCTCCAAACTGGACCGAGACTTTGGTTATTTCCCCAGCAGCTAAGGCGCTCATGCTGGGGCTAAACCAGCCCAAAGCCTCCTCGACTCCCGCTACTTTCGACGGTCAAGTCGACGCATCTACTGGTCACTCCAGCTACTTAATCGCTCAGCTGGAGTGACCGCTTCCATCAGCCCCACTGAGTGTTGGCCAAATTTCTCCCCTCATGGGCTGTCCTCCCAGCTGCCTGCTTTCTCCCACTCGAGCCTGCTCTTGCTCACTTGCTCTCCCGCACCGGGGCTCTCTCTCTCTTTTACTTTCTGCTTTCTCCAGCAACCTCTGTCTTTCTTTCTCCCCCCCTTAGCTGACTCGCTCTTCTATATATTGTGAGGGCATAGCAGCTGCGGCAAATTAGCAGTCCCTGGAACAATCACGGATGTGGGCAGTGTCTCACCTGTGCACTTAGGCGAGAAATGCCCACACCACAAATCACCCTGAGAAATGCAGCAGCCACACAACCGCCATGCCCCCTCGCTAAGCCGCGAGCGCGATTATTTATTTAAAAACTGGCCTTTGCTGAGAGCTGTGGACCCGCTATACCACAAGTTGACACTTTGTGCTTTTTCCTACTGTGTGCCTTTTTTTTTTTTTCTCTCTTTGACACACAGACGGTGGGCTACGACTCGCCTTTTCGGGGCAACTTTGATATCTGACAACTTCTTTTTTATTTCGGGCACTGTGCGACTTTGTGAACTTGAGCTTTTGAGTTTCTCTAACACTCTGTGTCACTCGATCAACTTCGTTTTGTTGTTTATACCACTGTTTAAACCAACAAATAGTAAGTTTTTCCTTGCCTCCACTTAGTATTCTCTGAAATTCTTTTATTCCCCCCCCCCTCCCCAACCCGTGCTTTTGCCATTGCCTTTTCACAGAACGCTGAGCTTAAGGGCTATTTATATTGATTTGCATATTCAAAGAGGTGTAATTCTGGGAGGAGTTGGGGGCGGGACAGCAGGCGCGTGCACGTGCGTTACTTTTCACGCTGACTGGGATTTATGTAGCGGAAGGACATGGAAGTTGGCGTTCGCACAAATTTATGCATCTGGATTTTTTTGTGCGTACGAACACTTCCGCTTTTGTGCTTATGCCATGTTATAGTGTGAGTTCTACGCACGTTATACGTGAGGCCCCTGATGTTTCTTGAATGTGAAAATGGCAATATTAATCTCACCACAGTAAACATGAACTGGCAAATGGCATTTCAAAAGGTGCTTTATTATTATTTTGTAAAAAAAAAAAAAAAATGTTGCACAAGAAAGTTTTGTTTTTTGTATTTTCAATGTCCTGTTACACTGATGCAACATTTGGTAATTAATTGGATTATATTAATTTTAATCAGTATTTTTCCATAATAAAATAGAAAATGGCAGTGAATAAATTTATATTTTGTCAAAAGCAAAATTCAGGTCCTAGGTTGTCTTTTCCTCTTATTTCTGATGACTGGTTTGGTTCATTCTGCACCTGATTCTGCAAAGATTATGTAGTGTTTCTCGAACTTTTTAGATGATAATTTCAATATATTTTCTGTTGATCAGTTGTATTTTGTATGCTGCCTTTTCTTGTTATTAAATCTTAAAAAATGGCCATCTGTTGACTCATGTCTTTAATGTGCCTTCTTCAGGGTAAAGATTAAATGTGATAGGTTAATTGGCAATTTAATATTAGCCCAGCCTCCTCCTGCAGCATATTTTAGTAGGAGTATGAGTGAATTTTGGGCTGGTGTTCTAGTATTGGTTCTATCCTTTCTCTCAATGCTGCATGTATAAGATTCCGCTCCCTATATTGTTATAATTGGATTAAGCAGTTTCAGCCACAAAACAATTAATCAAAAATGGATTGTTATTAATAAAGGTATTAATTGTTTAATAATGATGTTGTTCTCATTTTTTGTGCATGGGTAGAACATTTCACAAATCCATGAAGGTTGCATAATTTTTTTGTAAACTGAACTGTTTAAAACTTGCTTATTTCATTTTAATGTCTTTGAATGAACTCCAGTCTTGTGCTTTACAGAAACTTGCACATACCCACACTTGCTTCTATCATGCTAGTTTCACTTAGTCGGTAAACCTATTCTAGTGGTATTTTGGTTGTGGGAGGAAGCCAGACAAACTGAAATTAAGCAGGGGCACAGAGTATCAGCTCCATAACCAGTTAAAGATTCAAACATGGTTCTTGGAGTTGTTAAGCAGCATTTCACCATCAAGACATTCATTAAGGCTAAATAAAACTAAAGGATTATCAAAATTTATCATCTTAAGTAATTAATAGGGGGCTTTGTCCCCTGCTCGCTTTGCTTGCCAACCTTCCCGCAAACAAATTTGCATCTCTGTCGCACGCGAATGTGGATTTCACTTTCACCAAACAACACAACTTTTAATTCTCGTGGATAGGCCTCTTCATTGGGAAGAAACACTATTTTTCCCTGACGGCAGCACAGATGAGATGATCTACAAGTCTCCGACTTAAAGTTTAAAGCCAAACAATATCTATATACTTCTGTCATATCACCTATGTCCATATTTTTGATCTGTTTTCGCTTTTACCTTTTCTTCAATACCGCATTGAATTTTGATTCCGTGTTTGGAATTACATCGTGACAACGCAACGTATCACTGCCCGTGAGTGAATATCGTTTCTATCTCTCTAAAAGAAATGTGTCTGACAATAGCATTCACACAAATGACTGAACCGTGTGTGTGGTTGTGGGCAGGACTTTTCCTAATCTCTGAATAAGCTCTTGTCTTGCGGTGTTTTGGGAAGAAACACTACTTTTTTTTACCTGATGGCACCACGAATTAGATGATCTACAAGTCTTCAACTCAAAGTTTAAATCCGAACAATATATTCGATCTTTTTGCTGTTCTGTTATTTCAAGAAGTAATAATTTTGTTTGTTTGCGCTAATGTGATCTTTACTATCCTTTTTTTGACACTTTCGTATTTTCATACTTCCATTATCTCTAACCTGCTCTGCATGTGTACTGTGCTAATGTTTTAGAATTCTTTACGATGTTCTACTTTGTCTTTTATTTCTGGCCCTGGGCGTGATTAAATCTCTTGGCACAAAGACTTGTCTCGCAGGATGTGTAAGTGTCTCTCTGAGAAAATCACATCTCGTCGTCTTCCAAATGTTTTTTTTTTTTTTTTTAATAATTGTAATTTATAACCCTTAATGATTTACTTTTTGGCAGTCACCAAATTTAGTTTTCTGTCTTTTCTATCTCAGTTGTTAATTTTGTGTAATTGTTTTTAGTAGTCACGTTTATCAATTTGTGGCAGTACTTTTTCAAATTACTTAGTACTAAGATGTTTGTTCAATCATTACATTTCAAGAATGTTTTTAAAAGAAGAATTTCATTTATTTTTTATTAAGTAATGGGTATGGTTCTTGCTCTACACCTTGTACAACAAGAATAGTTTTCAGCTCCTTTTCTGTTCAGTAATTAAATAGTTTATTACTGTAGGTGGAGACTTCTCATTTTTCCTTGACTGACTTTTTCTTTTTTTTTTTTTTGTAGCATTATCTGCATACCAGAGGTACCACAGTTTACAGTCTGACTACTGGAAGGTTAGTATTGTGTTCATTTTATTACTTGTTTATTTTTTTATTGATGTAAACCAGTATGTATCATTGGAAGCGCTTTCCATATTAGGTTATCTGAAGTTTAATTTTTTTTTCTCATGATCTTTATCACAATTCAATTGAAATGGTTCAGTCAACTAATACTTTTTTCAGGTTGTCTGTGGTATGTATACATACAGTTGAATTTTGTCTTTTAGCAGTAATTAAACAATAGGCTTGATGTGTGTAGATACACAAAATATCTTTGTAGGAAAGTTTACGTTGTAGCATTGGTGGGGCAATTAAAAAATCTGAGTAAAATATTGAAATTCTTGAATAAATAGCTTTTTAATGTCATGTATAGCAAACTAGCTTACTTATGAAAGAGGTTTAATTTGGAGAAGGATGTTGGATATTTATGGAAAATATGACAAGTCTTAAATCATTGTTAGTTATAATGCTTACATTTTCAGTGGAGTCAGCCATACTCATACATATTCTTTGAATTAAGAATTTTATTTTCATATTGCATGTTTCATTGAGTGTAGGCTTAAAAGTGTTATAAGAAGTTCATAGGCAAAATGCATTTGTAACTTTACAAACTGCTAATTGCATAATGAATAAACATTCAAACAGTAAAACAACCATTTCAAAGATAATCATTTTGTGCTTGTTTTCATCTTCACAGCAGCTGATTATAACGTTTTTTTATTTTACACAGTTAAATGTCATTTGCAGCATTTTGCCAAAGGGTAACTCCAGAAGCAAACTTGTACAAGTAAATGGAGGTTTTTAAGAAGATAGTTTTCTGCCTTAACTGGGTTTTGCACCTTATTCTAATTTGTGTATGCATGTGAACACATTCATTATCTTGACACATCCTTATCAGTCTCTTTATTAGACAATGGAGTTTTTATTTTAAAGCTTCACCTTCCATTTTTGTTCTACAGACCTGCACATTGACGGTTTAACACTTATCTGTTACTATGTAAAGGATTCATTGAGTATCTGTATAAAACTGAACACATTTGTTAATGTAAATTCCATAAGCAATCACTCTTTTTTTGAATTCTTTCGCTGCTGATTATGTCTGCAAGATTCTTAAAGTGGTATCTTACCTTGAGCATCATTTGAATGAACCTGATATAACCAGCCCTTCAAATTCTGACCTCCGGTATATATCTCGTTGTTTCTTTGGTTATGGCAGACCTATAACTTACCAAAATAATAACGTAATAATGTCTCTTCACCACCTGTGCGTTTTATAGCGCGAGTTTCTGCTGGGTAGACTAACATTACAACAATATCTGTTCATTCCTTCATTCCAAGGCTCTCAGTATCTCGGATGTGTTTTCCATAGATAGGAAAACAGCTTGAAAGTAAAGAATTTGTTCCAGTTCTCACTGCAGAACAACCAGCAGATAAACACTATAGAGAAGGGTTAGTAAAAATTCATAAATACTGTGCTTCTTGTTTTTGTACGACTAATGGAGGTGTAAGGGCATACCTGACTAAAGTAGTGAGTTTTCAACTTAAATTGACGGAATGAGCATCTCTTATATAAGCAGGCAAATTGTTTCACATCTTTAGGGCTCTGTAGTTAAAAACTCAACTCCCACTATAATTTCATTAATTCTTGGAATCCTTAGTAGGCAAACATTTAGAGATCTTAATGCATGCTTTGGTTTCTAAGTAGTGATCAGTTTAGATAGGTAAGTAAGGCCTTTGCACGTATAGCTTTTTTGTAAAACAAGGTGTTTTGAAATAAGTCCTAAGCTTAACTAGAAGCCAGTGTAATAGTTTAAGAGCAGGAGTTGTGTGCTCATGTATTTTTTAGTTCCTGTAGTGACTTTGCTGCAGCATTTTAAATTAACTGAAAGCTGCATATACAATGGTTTGGACAACCAGTGAAGAATAACTAATTTTAATCAGTCCACTAGAAATAAATGCACAGCTTAATTTCTTAGCATTTTTGTATATTTAGTAGCACCCTTAATTTCTCAGTGGTTTAGATACTTTTGTAATGTGTGTTTTAAAACACATACTGGAATCAAAGCGAAGGCCCAAATTCTGTTCTGCTTCAGTAAATCAAATTTTTAGACTAGCTGATTTAAAAAGTGACAAAATTGAGTTGTGGTTTGCATTACTTCCCCAATAAATTATTCTGTTTTTCCTGTACTCTGGGGTGGGGGAGAAAAGTCATCCATGCGCTATTCATTCACCTGGCACAATTAAGAGCAGTATCAGAGAAGTATCATTTGGTGCCAAAGAAAAGTATTAACCTTACATTTTTTAATGAATGATTCCAGTGGAAGCATTTAAATTGAAAACAGTAAGGTCCTGAGCAATGAGTCTTGTGGGACACTGTATTTACCTTCTGAATATGATGACAAAGTGTAGTGTCTGCACATTTATTTGCAGTATTGTTTTGTCATTTAAGAAATGGGCTATTGCTTCTGTACTGTGACTGGTGTGAAAGCCACATGGAATTTCTCAGATAAATTGTCATGTGTAAAGAGAGACTAGCTGAATGGCTGCTGCTTGTTTTTCCAGGTATTTTAGTAATAAAACTCAAGTTTGAAATAGATCTGTAGTGTTCAAGGATATGCGAATTTAATTTTTTCGCTTTTTAAAGCAGTCTAATAACTGACTACTTTAGTATATTAAATTAAATATTAAATTATATTTAAGTCTTATGTCTTTAATAAAGATCTACTATTTGCCACCTCCTGAAAAAGCTAAGATAGTGCCCAATAAAAACAATGCATTAATTTTGCTATTTGTGCAACTGCAGCAAATTAGTTTTTTCAGTAAGCAAATTAGAGTTAGGTTTGAGGAACAGAGTTTCCTTTTAGAAAGCAGTAGAAATTTTTTTTTGTTTTACAAATCAAATGCTACCTGCTCTCCAGGTGCTGCGCTATTTAGCAGGCTTTTCAGAGGCTCATCTTTTTTTGTTTCCTTTTTTAGTTATTTTCTTTTAAAATTGTTAATGGTATTAATTATTGTAAATTGAAGATATGGTGCTGTCATTGCAGATTGGATGGTTTGCACATCTGCTTTTGTGATAAGCTTTGATAAGGGTGAAGGATCGGATTGCTACCTTACGTATACAACATTTGAGAATGTATGAGATATAAAGTGGGATATAATAAATATTCCTGTACTTACCTAGAAACACTCCATTAACTGCTACCTAAGGAGCTCTGTTCCTGCCTTATTGGAGGAGCAGCAGGCCCAAGATTGTAATGGATGAAGATCCGGAGTCAGTATATATGTAAGGTGGAAAGGCTTCAGAACTTTCCTGCCTTTGTATAATGAAGAATGTTCAATGGCTTTTATATAAGTTGGAAGAACTGACACATCTGCTAATGTACTGTGGAGAATTTGCTAAAACAGCTAATTATTTAGGATTCTCTTTCGGCGCTGGGTGGTTTCCATCTAATATGATCAGATGTAGCTGAAAAGGCAGAGAAGGGATTAGAAATTTACGTGATTAAGGAATGTTAATAAAAAACTTGTACAGTGCATTATAATTAAAAGTAAAATATGTAATCCAGACATCAGGATAGTAATTCGTCCATGTTACTGCCTAGGGATCTACAGCAGATTACATCATCCTGATTTGATGTGTATTAATTAAGCAATAGAAGTGATAAAGAGTGTACTTACACTAGCAATGTTTTCCGTGCCTGAGCATATTTGTCCGCATGTAACCTCTCAGTCTAGTTCATTTGACCAGTGTAATTGATCTGTGCTGGGCCAACCATACCGTGCCCTGGCCCGCTTGGAAGAAGTGTGCCCGAGCATGGTTCAATAGGATTCAGGAACAGTGTGATTGGTAAACATTCCCGAGCATGGAAAACAGACATGACGTCAGTGATTTGACAAGTCAGATAATGCAATTCTCATTTAATTCAATACCATTTGAGTTAAAGAGAGATTGAGTTTTTATTCTCACATTACAAATAAACGTGCCTTGTAGTTGGCAACAAAAGTTGCAAATTCCTCCCTTGAAGTCATCTGTCTCCTTAAAAATACACTACACACACAATCAGCAAGAGTGTGGCACATACTATGACTGAACTAATTTTACTCGCCACTCAGCCTAACCTGCACATATCTGGGATATGAGTAGCTCTGCCACCTCAGTTCTCCTGATCCATGGGTTGATGATGTGCACACGCGCACTCTATGCCAATTATATTTTCTCTGGTTTCTCCTCCCAGTCAAAGGGCCTTCAAGTTAGTGATGCGCTGGTTAACTGATACTTGTGGCTCAAGCACGGTCAATAATAAAATGTTCTGGTAAGGCAGGTGCAAATTATTATGACTAACATTAATATGATAAAAAATGTATTTTTAACAGTGAGCAAATGAATAGCTGTGCAGTCTTTTGCTCTGAAGCATTTTCCTCTTGGATCATGTCAAGGACAGTCTTCTTGCTTTTTGTGAACAGCAGCAAACAGTTTTTCCCTCACCAGTACAAATCTGCAAAGGTAATTCTTAAATTCTCACAGCAAGTACTAGTAGTGAATCTGTTTCAGCACAGCATGTCATACTATGGAATCAACACACAACAGACTAAATTCTAGTACAGTGGACTCAATTTTACTTTTTCACAATGTTGCCAAAATTCAAAACATGTGCGAGATCAATGTTAAAATGAAGATGAATGCGTTATAGCCTTTTTTCTCCTTCTTTTCTGTTTTACTAACTGCGTTGTAAAGAGAAGCTCTTTACAGCAGGAATTTTAGGCTAAATAAGTGTCATTCGGATTGTATCTAGTATTTTAGTAAACATGAATTGAATTCACTTTCAAAGGATGTTTTGTTTCATTATTAATATAGTAGGTATGATTCCGAAGTTTTATCGTTTTCTTTGTGGTTGGACAGGTATGCGTTTATTTTTTTCATTACTACAGACAGGTGTAGGTATTTATTAAAAAAAATAAATAAAAAAAAAAATTTCTTGTACATTAGTGCCTGTTTATCTGCCTTACAACGTTAAACTGGCCTCTTGAGAATAAATGCGTTTGTCCATCGATTAGGGATGGGAATTGATAAGATTTTCACGATTCCGATTCCATTTTCGATTCTGTTTAACAATTCGATTCTTTATCGATTCTCCTATCGATTCTTATTTTTAAAAAAGGAGAACACACAGGTCGATTAGCTTAGAACTTTGTTTTATATCTTATCTTTGAACAAGACAGAAATTTAGGAGTAGCATGACCTTACAAACCCAACAGTGAGATCTTAAGAAATTCACAGCCTACGGCTCCTCGATGGGGTGCCACGGGGTCCCCAGAAAAAAATTTGTAAATGTAAAATAATAATAAAATAAATATTCTTCTGTAGCAACAACAAAGTATAACATAAATAATTCTGTGGCAATTACACAAGAATGTCCAGTAACATTTACACTCTCCTTTTTAAAAGTATATATGAGCTGAGCACTCAAAAATAAAACTACATCAGCCAGCAACAAATACAATCAACTCAAGTCCAATGGAACTGTGCACTGTGTAATTCTGTAACCATCAACTATGGAGAATTAACAATTCTTTTGCAGAAATATAAGCATATCTGCTTTTTCAGGAAGGAATTTTTACTTTTCCCTGCCTCTGTGAAAGAAAGGAGAAGCTACCGGTAGACTGCAGCGAGAACTGCCAGCTTCTAAGCCAGCCAGACTCTGTCTGTCTCTCTCGTCATGGTCATCTAAATGCAATGCACAGTAATAGCAGGTTTTGCAATAAGGCAAATCGCGCTAACATAATATGCAATGTTAGTTGATTAGTTACCTGCCGTATTAACGGGAGAGGACGTGTAAACGTTACCGCTGCTGCTGGGTTGAGATTCACTAGTCCGGAGCGGATCAAAAACACGACATTCATTTAAGGTTATCGCGTAAGCAAATGCTTTTGCATATTCGTAGTGTTTCCTCCCTTTGATGAAATATCTACTTTGCAAGTATTGCAAGTTGCCCTGTTGTCATCCTTTCTCGTAAAGTATAACCAAACTTTTGAGTGTTTGTGCCGCTTAGGCTCCATGTTTCCTGCTGGGTAAATGACGCTACGCAACGTGGTGACGTCATTCGAGGCGACTGGAATCGATAGGGGAATCGTTTGCAAAAATGGCAAACAATTCCATGGAATTGAAACAGTGGGAACCGGTTTTCGATTCCCATCCCTACCAGTGATGGGCCAGATTTTTGGCTACTGCTCACCAAAATTTTTCTGCATGTTACTATGTGCTTCTTCCCAGCAAACTGCTACAGTAAAACAGAAGGTGTCTTAGAGAATGTGCAGTTGCTGTGCATGTCGTATATTTGCCTGCATTCCTCCATAATGGACTGATGTGGTGTATTGTCTTGAGAGGATTTAATGCAATGTGGAGTGGAAGGTGTCATTTCTCACTGTTAATCAGTATTCTAACCTTCCCAGAGTCCTTTCCCAGTCCTACGCTGCGGTTGTAACCTTACATCTGATTAAAGACTCATAACAAATTAAGATCATATGATATCCCTTCTTTCTACTAAAAAGTCTCATTTACCAATTTTATACATGTATGATTGAGTGATATTCCCTTTTTTTTTTTTCTTTCAAAATTGCCATAGATTGTCTTTTGCTGAATAAATAATAATCTCTTATATATATTTCTCTTCTGGTTCATCCTGCTTCCACTTCAAAACTGGTCCCGCCCACACGCAGCCGACACGGCATTTCTCGATTCCTATTCGTCCTCTTCCATGTCATGCACTATACTGGCCTGCTGAGCGTAATACATCCAACAAGTACTCGAGGTGCTGCCACAACGGTAAAGTAGCTTTACCAACTTTGCGGGAGCCACCTGTGTCTTTACAACAGCTTCTTACACAGCAAACATCAGAAGCTAAAAATTATCGTGAACACGTTCGAGAATACAACTCTTCTCTACCGTTTGCTTCCATGGGTGCACAGATAACTCAGCCTCCTGGCCACGGACCATACTATTTTAAAATACATGGGCAAATTTATCACCAAATCTCTCCACTATATGCTAACACTTCTACCTCTCCAGGATATGGACAGTTGTATGATTTTGACACAGCGCCATCTACTGAAGTACGCTTGCAAAATAAAGCAAACTCTGCATGCAGCGAAAATTTACTTCTCCAGCTAGATTCCATGCTCAGAATCATCAACCCCTTCGCTAAGTCATACAAACACATGCATGAAATCGCCCAGTCCAATCCAAGAGCATCTGTACGAATGGTACAAGGAAAACCCTAGGCAGGATTTACAATACAATGCCCCGACATGTCACACTGATGTTGCAGCAATTTTCGCCGGAGAAAATGGCGAAATGCTTGCCGAAAGGGACATTTGCATCTATCCCATAGGTAACTCCTGTAAACAGATTTCCACGCTCAATATGAATTGCGATCCTATGGTTTACCCACTTTTATTCCCTTATGTAGACATTGGCTGGCACAAAGATTTACAACATGTTCCCGATTAAAGAACCGCCAAGCGAATAAGGCTTACTCAATGCCAATTTTTTATGCGTACAGATTAGCAATGAGGAATACATTTAGTATTTTGCACTCCAGTGGCAAACTATTCCAACAGTACGTCGTAGATGCGTATGTTAAAGCAAAGGGCGCGCGTCTCAACTATCTCAGATTACATCAACAAGATCTGGAACAATACAAACGACTATCACACACACTGCAAGCAAACGCTGAAAATAACGTATGTGTAGGCAAAATGATCATATTACGGTCCACATTTCCAGGAAGTCCAAGATACATGTAACAAAACTATCAGGATGCCATGGCCATAGTACATAAATTCAAAGCCTGATTTATTTATCACTTTCACATGAAATCCTGCTTGGCCAGAAATTCTACATGCACACTGCGTCTTTCAAGAAGTATTTATTTCTTCTTGATTTCTGAATTCCTTTCTTATTGTTCTCCATTCCTATTCTTACACCACCTTATGCTACGGTGGGCATTGGCTAGTAATAGTAATAAACAGAGTGAAGCTGATAGAATGGCTCCTCATGGATTTAAACTACTAGGAATGATGTATGTGCTCAGGCATCTGTTTGGAGTTTGCACATTTTCCTTGAGTGAGTGGGGGTTTCCTAATTTCCTTACATTTTCATTGAAGAATAGGTTATTTGATAAATCCAAATTGTCTCTGTGGGTATTTTCATGAATGCAGGGCCGGAGGGCTGGTGCCCTGTCCAGGCCAGTTTCCTGCCTTGCATTCAGTTGTTCTGAGTCCTTCTGGACAATGTTTTGGTCCTCCCATGAGTCTAAGTAAGATTAAACTGGTTTGAGCAAGTATGTGAATATGATAACATCAGCGGATAATATTTTTATTGACAAGATAATGATAACCAGCAGTGAAGTGTGACAGAAATCTATTAGGAAACGATATAGAACTATGTTTAACACAAAGTGTTTGTGATGAAATTGGATGTAAAAGCCCTAATATATAAGAAATGTTTTAACATCGGACCAGAGCAGGACACTGACAGGTATTTGAATACGAGATACTTAGACCATTGGGTGGTGGTATTAAACTAACAGCTAAACTGTCCCAAAATCTCATCCAGATTCTTCTTAAAGGTTGTCAAAGTGTATGCTTCAACTACATATATTGGTAGTTTGTTCGAGACTCCCACAACTCTTCATGAAAAGAAATGTATTCTGGGTTCAGTTATAAATGCAGTTTCCCTTATTTTCATCTTTTAATAAAATCACTTGTACTTTTCACCACCCCCTTGTTTGGTGTGTTTTCTCCTCATCTGCTTTTAATAAAAGCACTTGTACTTTTCACCATCCCCTTGTTTGGTGTGTTTTCTCCTCATCTGCCATGTTCTTAAGTCCTGGGATGCACTTAGTTGCTGTCTTCTGCACAGTGCTGCTATATCTTTCTTGTAGCACTGTGGCCAGAACTGCTCATAGTACTTAGGATGCAGTCTCTCTAATGCATTATATAATCTGTGTGTAATTTCTCTTGATTTATATTCAGGAATTTTAATGATTTAACTAACATTTTATTTGTGGTTTGTTTTCATGAAGCTTTAATGTAACAGTCTTCCTTAGAAAGTGTCAGTTCATTTTTGAGCCTCCATCCACCAGAAGATCCCTAGGTGAACTGGTATATTAAAACAGTTCTTATAGAATGTGAAATTGCAGTGGATGTTAACCTTAATCCATTTGTTTCAAACTTGTAGAGGTTTTGTTTAAATGCATTCATTTAACTTGAGTTTCTAGATGCCATCTGTTTGTTGAAAGTGGTGCAAGTACATTTAAACAATAATGGCATGCCAGTCCATGCTTGCAGTAAACTGGTATTGTATGAATGTAATATGACAATGGACCTGTCTAACTACAGGAAATACTGTGCATTATGGGTAAAATGTGAGCATGCAATGGTAATCCGGCTATGTGATTACAGCTTGAAATTAGGCATCGGCATAATGAGTCAAACAAGTACCAGTCAGTCACTGCAAACTTAGCACCTTCTTCAGCCTCAGAATCTTTGCAATCAAATAACAGCAGACCAAATTTAAAAAAGAAAACATGTAAAATTATGATAGCACAATACATTTTCCTTTCTTTTCTCTCCTATTAAAGCAGTGACAAGGTTGTGGCTCCCTATAAAATTGTGATAGATAAAATTTCTGAAGGGAACACTTTTTTTTTTTGGTCATCTTATTCAGAACATTCATGTTAAAAAAATCAGTTCAACATTTTTCAAGTCAGTTATTTCCTCGCAATCATTGTATATATTTGCCACATGAGAAATTTTCTAAATTGAAGCATATTTTATAAATTGTAAAAAAATGACTAGCCTGCTCTTATGCTATGTAATGGAGGTTTTGGATACTGGGTGCCATTATAAAGAAAAGCCTTAAAACTTACTTGCAAATACATATACACTGTATATATATATATATATATATATATATATATATATATATATAGTAACTGGAGATCCACAAAGGGAGAAGATGAATCACTTATCATAAAGTAGTTTTTATTCCCGAACATTCAGCCCCCGCCGGGAGCCGTCATCAGAGGGTAATGCTTAGACATACAAGAATCAAAGGCAGTATATAGCAAAATTAAGTGGTGGGGGTGGTGGTCTTAGGTCAGTGTGTGAGTGGGGTGGGGGTTAAGCCTTGAACTTCATAGACAGGTGTGTCCAATCATGAGAAAAGGTATTTAAGGTGGTCATTTGCAAGTTGTGCTTCTCCTTAACTCTCCTCTGAAGAGTGAAAGCATGGGATCCTCAAAGCAACTCTCAAAAGATCTGATGATAAAGATTGTTCAGTATCATAGTTTAGGGGAAGGCTACAAAAAGCTATCTCAGAGGTTTAAACTGTCAGTTTCAACTGTAAGGAATGTAATCAGGAAATGAAAGGCCACAGGCACAGTTGCTGTTAAATCCCGGTCTGGCTGGCCAAGAAATATACAGGAGCGGCATATGCGCAGGATTGTGAGGGTGGTTACAGACAACCCACAGATCACCTCCACAGACCTGCAAGAACATCTTGCTGCAGATGGTGTATCTGTACATCGTTCTACAATTTAGTACAATTTGCACAAAGAACATCTGTATGGCAGGGTGATGAGAAAGAAGCCCTTTCTGCACTCACGCCACAGAGTCGCTTGTTGTATGCAAATGCTCATTTAGACAAGCCAGATTCATTTTGGAACAAAGTGCTTTGGACTGATGAGACAAAAATTGAGTTACTTGGTCATAACTAAAAGCACTTTGCATGGTGGAAGAACAACACCACATTCCAAGAAAAACACCTGCTACCTACTGTCAAATTTGGTGGAGGTTCCATCATGCTGTGGGACTGTGTGGCTAGTTCAGGGACTGGGGCCCTTGTTAAAGTCGAGGGTCGGATGAATTCAACCCAATATCAACAAATTCTTCAGGATAATGTTCAAGCATCAGTCACAAATTTGAAGTTAAGCAGGGGTTGGATATTCCAACAAGACAATGACCCAAAACACAGTTATGAAATCTACAAAGGCCTTCATGCAGAGGGAGAAGTACAATGTTCTGGAATGGCCGTCACATTCCCCTGACTTGAATATCATCGAAAATCTATGGGATGATTTGAAGCAGGCTGTCCATGCTCGACATCCATCAAATTTAACTGAACTGGAGAGATTTTGTATGGAGGAATGGTCAAAAATACCTCCATCCAGAATCCAGACACTCGTCAAAGGCTATAGGAGGCATCTAGAGGCTGTTATATTTGCAAAAGGAGGCTCAACTAAGTATTGATGTAATATCTCTGTTGGGGTGACCAAATTTATGCACCTGTCTAATTTTGTTGTGATGCATATTACATATTTTCTGTTAATCCAATAAACTTAATGTCACTGCTAGTGCTGGGCGGTATACTGGTTCATACCGAAAACCGTTTTTTATTTTTTTTATGATAATGGATTTTTCTTATACCGCAACACCGATTTAAATTGCCTAAACGACGTTCAGAACGTGGCGCAGCGGGAAACTGTTTAAGTGGGGACCTTTTTCACTGCTACACCGCTAAACACAGATTTGTTGCACTAGGGCTCTTTTTCACTGCTACACCACCAAATAGTGGGCGGTAGCATAGGTATTCTGCACCGTGAAAATGGACAGAGAGCATTCTGAAAGTGAACTAAAAGTAAAGTTGAACATGTGATGAACAGAAGAACTTTTGCCAAAAAAAAGGAGTCACATCCGTCGCCTGGAGATACTTTAGTTTTAAAAGGTCAGATGTGTAAATACTGTTTCTGTACTACTGGATAATACTGCAAGCCAAGTTGTACTTGTTTTTGTACTTGCTAGTGTATGTTTTGCTTGTATTCATTCTGCGATGTGCTATCGACTCGTTCAGAGATGGGCGCAACTCTAAATGGATGGCATAATTAAACATGTATAACGAGGATATTTTTAAAGTTCTGAACACTCCGTCAGCTAAGTTAATAACTAGTTTTAATTTCACAAAGATGTTTATCGTGTGGTGATTAACACAAAGTATTTGATGTGCTACATTAACTTGTGACGGGGTTTGAGAAAATCTAGTAAATTAAACATTGATTTTAGGATGAAGTTTAGTTTACCACATTCTACTTTAATTATAAAATAAACTGAGAATAAAATGGAAATGTCGACTTTAATCTTGACATAGTCAACATGTTGAATTTATTCTCGACATATAGTTTGTTTTTTTCTTCCGTGTCCATATTTTTTTTTCTTCACAGTGGCCCTAATGCGCTTCCATAGGGCTATACCACAAACAGAATTATAAATGCAAGTTGCAGTTTTTATTATTTATGTATATAGCTTAGCTTGAAGCAAGGTCCATATTAATGCAGTTTGCCTAAATGATGGTACAGTTGGTAAGATGTCATGACATTGTCATCACCAAGATTGCACTTGTTTTATTTTATTTTAATTTGGTGAATACTGTGTAATGCACCTGGGCTTGAAGCCTTGAAGTAATGGTACAACTATCAGTAATACTATTATGTATTTTATTTTATTAGTTTAAATATTATGCAGTTTAATGATGGTAAAATTGTTTAAAAAGTCACTTTAACGTGTCAGTGGACAGATTGTTAACATTAACAGAAAGTGTAGTTGGTTTGCAAAAAATATTTACTATTTATTCCTTTTTCTAAGATGTGTTCAGTGCAATCCAACTTTTGACAAACACCTCTGGATATTTTACTAAGTCTAAATGCCTCTTTGGATGGTTGAAAATATGTTGTCAAAATCATAGTTTAAGCTTTTGCAAAATTTGTTCAATTAAAGGTTCTATATTTTGACTGCATCTGTCATGCAATGTGATTCCTTCTCTTTAGTGCCACCCCCTTGAAAACTATCACTTTATGGGGCCATGCAAACCTGGATTAATACTTGTATGCACATTAAAATGTCTTTTTGTACGATGTACAATTCTCATAACAGTCTAATAGGTTATTCTTAGCCAGTCTACTGCAGTAATTGCAGTGGAAAATGTGGTTAACATCCACTCATGCATGGGGAAAAAAATACCGTCTAATACCGTGAAACCGGCAGAATTTAGAAAAATACCGTGATATAGAATTTTGGTCATACCGCCCACCTCTAGTCACTGCTGAAATACTAATATTTCCATAAGGCATGCCATATATTAAAAGGAAGTTGCTACTTTGAAAGCTCAGCCAATGATAAACAAAAATCCAAAGAATTAAGAGGGGTTCCCAAACTTTTTCATATTGTGGAAAAGCGCTTCAGCAGCGCCAACCCGACACAGACTGACACTGGAGGCACGTATAAAAACAAACTTTTATTGTCTTCACCTATGGGGCATGTCTTCCTCATGTCCCACAGGCACAGCACAGTCCCACAAGCACAAAGCAAAACACAACACACTTCTCTTCACCACCACTCCTCCCGTAAAGCGTTGTTTTCCTCCTCCCGACTCTGGCTGTCGGAGTGGTGGCTGCTGGCTCCTTTCATAGCGAACCCAGAAGTGCTTCAGGTGATAATTAACCTAATTGAGTCTGCACTTCCAGCCCACACAGGCTCATTAAGCCATGCAGCTCCCCCTGGCAGTGGCCACGGAGCCCAACAAGGCTGATCTCTGAAGTCCCATGCCTGTGGCCCCGATGCAGCCCAGGGGGGCTGCCCCCAAGCGTTCCAGGGAAAATATTATGTAGCCCATGGCAATCCCGAGTGTTGAAGGGGCATCCCAGCTTGGCATGGGCCCCGTCCATCCGTCACTATCTCTCTATATATAAAAGAAAATCCTGGAATGGAAAGCAAATGCAAGGCTATGATACGTGATAATCTCGAAAGACATTTTAAAGACCCGCGAGACCAAGGAGACTTGCCACGGTGCATCTCGCGGTGCCAAGAGATTGTCCCAGGGCCGTAGCAAAAAAGGACAGCGGCTGTACAGGCTTTAAAAAGATCGAAGGGCAGCGCGACAGCAGCTACCCCAACCGAACGTGAGCAGCATTATACATCCTGCAAGAAAGAATTCAACCACACCCGGGGCCAGAAATAAAAGACATGTATTGCTTTTACAATGTCGCGCGAGACCAGGCAGTGAGCCATCATTTAAAACAAGTCAACAGACCTCTAAGCTAGCAGTTGTTGGATTGCTTTTGGCAGGCAAGCATCATGTGCTCTGAGCTCTTAAAACAGCAACATGCGACAGGCAGAAGAGGCAGCTAGCAAGCAGCAAAAAGACAGGAAATGATCTAAAGGCATATCCTTAGCGTACGTTCAGCCGCAACACCCTTCACAACATGAGCAGTATTATACATCTGGGAACAAAGAGATGTAACCACGCGCGGGGCAGGAAATAAAGAAACAAGTTTTTAAAGTAAAAGTGAAAATAATGCATATGTAACAATTCACAAGAAAATAACAATCTCTTTAAATTGTAGATTGCCTGCCTAAGGTCATCCCCGATGAATGGGGACGTGGGAATGAGGGGTCCTTTCATCGGATTAGTGCTATTTCAGATGTTGAATGGCAAAATGGGGGAGGCAGTTTGATGAATGAGGTCTCCAGGACTTAAAACAAATCCAAATCATATTATGTGGTATCATCTAATGTGAAATTCTACTCCGTACATTTTTATTTTTATACTGTATTGAGGATTTGTTTTGTTCTATGTATTGTACTGTATTGTATTGACCCCTTCTTTTTGACACCCTGTTTCCTTAAGAAGCATTAGCTCTCTGGAAATGTGTTCTTTTGAATTGCGATGTTTTAATTAACCTGAATTTAAATAATTACAAATAAAAAAGGTATTAGCCCCTTCTCTAGATCCAAACAAGGTCAGGAAAGGACTCAAACCCCACCTTCAAAAATACAGGAATAGCACAATGCCTACATACAGTTCTCATTCTCCCAACAAGACAGTGTGCGGACAGAAGACAGAAATATACTAGTCTGTCTTTAGGCTGACTATTCAATTCTCCAGTTGTCTTTGGCTCTCTAGTCCTGTGCTTGGCTTGGCAATTCTAAATGACGATGCTGTGCCCCTGTGTACCATACTTGGTCTGCCTGTATGAATGAGTCCATAACAGTGGGCACAGAGAACAGTGACACTAAACTTAATAATAAAACATATTATAACACACCCACTGCACGCCCAACCTACCTGGAAAGGAGTCTCTCCTTGAACTGCCTTTCTCTAGGAGTTTTTTCTGGTCTTCTTAGAGGGTCAAGGCTGGGGGGCTGTCAAGAGGCAGGGCCTGTTAAAGCCCATTGTGGCATTTCTTGTGTGATTTTGGGCTATACAAAAAATAAATTGTATATCCGGTAAACCAAACACAGGTGTTGGCGAGCGAAGCCCCCTAGTGTATGTATGTATGTATGTGTTTGTGTGTGTGTGTGTGTGTGTGTGTATATATATATATATATATATATATATATATATATATATATATCCATCCATCCATTGTCTCCCGCTTATCAGAGGTCGGGTCGCGGGGGCAGCAGCTTGAGCAGAGATGCCCAGACTTCCCTCTCCCTGGCCACTTCTTCTAGCTCTTCCGGGAGAATCCCAAGGCATTCCCAGGCCAGTCGAGAGAGACAGTCCCTCCAACGTGTCCTGGGTCTTCCCCGGGGCCTCCTCCCGGTTAGACGTGCCCGGAACACCTCACCAGGGAGGCGTCCAGGAGGCATCCTGATTAGATGCCTGAGCCACCTCCTCTGACTCCTCAGCCGCTTGTATTCGCGATTTCGTTCTTTCGGTCACTACCCATAGTTCATGACCATAGGTGAGGGTAGGAACATAGATCGACTGGTAAATTGAGAGCTTCGCCTTGCGGCTCAGCTCCTTTTTCACCACGACAGACCGATGCAGAGCCTGCATTACTGCGGATGCCGCACTGATCCGCCTGTCGATCTCGCGCTCCATTCTTCCCTCACTCGTGAACAAGACCCCGAGATACTTGAACTCCTCCACTTGGGGCAGGATTTCGCTACCAACCCTGAGAGGGCACTCCACCCTTTTCCGGCTGAGGACCATGGTCTCGGATTTGGAGGTGCTGATTCTCATCCCAGCCGCTTCACACTCGGCTGTGAACCGATCCAGAGAGAGCTGAAGATCACGGCCTGATGAAGCAAACAGGACAACATCATCTGCAAAAAGCGGTGACCCAATCCTGAGCCCACCAAACCAGACCCCCTCAACGCCCTGGCTGCGCCTAGAAATTCTGTCCATAAAAGTTATGAACAGAATCGGTGACAAAGGGCAGCCCTGGCGGAGTCCAACTCTCACTGGAAACGGGTTCGACTTACTGCCGGCAATGCGGACCAGGGTCTGGCACCGATCGTACAGGGACCGAACAGCCCTTATCAGGGGGGCCGGTACCCCATACTCTCGGAGTACCCCCACAGGATTCCCCGAGGGACACGGTCGAATGCCTTTTCCAAGTCCACAAAACACATGTAGACTGGTTGGGCAAACTCCCATGCACCCTCCAGGACCCTGCTAAGGGTATAGAGCTGGTCCACTGTTCCGCGACCAGGACGAAAACCACACTGTTCCTCCTGAATCATATATACATATACATATACACTAGCCAACCCGCAGCATAGCATATGCCACATAATTATGTATTGATGGGTGAACACTTCCTGAACGACACAGTTGTCCAAATGGGGTGGGTTTGTGGATACCACTGTGAGTGAATGAAAAGATGGACCTCTGGAGAGAGCAACATACAATTGTCCGTGACTGAAAGCGGGATTGTCTGTGAAGATGGAGGCCACGCTGGTGAAAGTTACTTCGTCGGTAGGGATAAGTTTCAGCACTTGTTCATTAAGGTGTAGCGAGTCTTCATTGTTGACGCTTAATATAGCTTGCATACTGAGTTGTTCTGGAGTCACAGTTGAGAAACACTTTTTTAATGTCTTTTAAGCACAGGGAAAAAAATTTAACATGTGAAACATCCATAATGTAATAAGCCACCAAGAAAAGCAACATTGCAATAATGCACGCTACTATCTGATCGCTGTAAACAGAAGTGAAAACAAAATCAAGCCTGCTGCATTCTTTAACTGCCTTGTAGCACAGTGGTAGTGTTGCTGCTTTGCAGTAAGGAGACTGTGGAAGATTTTGGGTTTCGCTTCCTGGTTTCTCCCTGTGTGGATAGCGCTTTGAATACTGAAAACACCGGTACAGTGATCCCTCGCTATATCGCGCTTCGTCTTTCGCGGCTTCACTCCATCGCGGATTTTAAATGTAAGCATATGTGAATATATATCACGGATTTTTCACTGCTTCGCGGATGTCTACGGTCTACAGTACGTGTGCTTCCTCAGTTGAATTGCCCATTTGAATTCAAACAAGGGACGCATTTGAATTCAAACAAGGGACGCTATTGGCGGATGGCTGAGAACCTACCCAATCAGAGCCTTCGGTTAAGTTCCTGTGTGCTGCTGATTGGGTCAGCGACGGAGTGCTGCATAAACCAGGAAGTCTAATCTCACTCATTCAGCATTAACGCACGTTACTGCTACTGCTGCAGGAGCCGTGTCCAAGCACCAACAGAAGATGCAAATGATTGCAGAAAAGGTAAAAGTTTTGGATATGTTGAAGGAAGGAAACGGCTACACCGCTACAGGACACCATTACAGCATCAATGAGTCCACGATTCTTTTTATTTAAAAAGGAGGAAAAGCATATAAGATCTACGGCCGCAGTGTCCTTTAACCAGGGTGCAAAACGAGTTGCAAGTGGACGTGATAAGGCAGTAGTCTGGATGGAATCTGCTTTAGGGATTTGGATTGAAGAGTGATGGAAGAAGTACAACGACGGTGCTAAACAGTCGCCTGAAGAGGCTCCTTTAGAAGAGCTGTAACGCTATCCTTTGTAGTGCAGTAAAATTAAACTCATCGTTATCGGACAAGTCGTCGTGGAGTAACTAATTAATTCATTATTTACGTACAGTACTTATTACATGTACATAGTTTAGTGTCACTGTACACACATTTTACTGTATACAATTTTTCTTGCATTGTACGTATTTATTGCTGGTGGCCTGTCTGTCGTAATGGCTGTAACATATGTGATATCGGAGACGTTCGATATCTTTAAAATAATATTTAGGTTTTACTGTATGTAAACTGTGTTTACATACATAATTTCAACGAATCTTACCTAATATCTAAGAGAATACAAAGGGTTTATGCTGTATAATTGTGCGTGAAATGTTTATAATAGTGTGGGAGAGTTTATAAGGGCTTAAAATATATAAAAATAACCATATAAACATGGTTTCTACTTCGCGGATTTTCTTATTTCGCGGGTGGCTCTGGAACGCAACCACCGTGATGGAGGAGGGATTACTGTATATCAATGTAATGAAGTATTCTTATTCTTATGTGTCCAGCGCTCACTCTCTCTCGCGCATGCCTGTATGTGTGTGTGTGTCGCTCGCTCGCTGCACGTGTTCCTGCAGGCATACCAGTAAGTGAATGAAAAGATGGAACTCTGGAGAGAGCAACATACAACTGTCCGTGACTGAATACTGGTTTTGGCAGATACATGCACATCTTTTTGAAAGTTTGGCCCCGTGCCTTATTAATTGTCATCACAAAGGCAAATCTAACAGGAAATTGTCTTCGTGTTAAAGTAAAAGCCAAATTACCTGCGACAAACTGTTTTACACGCTGCATACCAACCCGCAGCATAGTATACACCGCATAATCACGCCGCTTTTTTAATGTTTTTTAAGCAGAGGGAAAAATGAACATTTGCAAATTCCGTAACGCTGCTTTCAGTAAGTACAATGCACACACGTTTAATTTGTCGGCCACTTTTTGCCAGCCGTCTTTTCTGGTTTGGGCTGCTTTTACAGTGTTACCGCTTGTGCATATTAAATCTTGAAATCCTTCGAGTAACTAATTAACTAACTAACACCCACCCAGCTTGTGAGAAAAAAATGCGTCCGTTCTTTCATCATTTTGTTGCAGCCTATCAAAGACTTGCTGATCGTGTTTTCTAGACTCAATATACATTGGCTTTTCACTCAGCATGGGGGCGCGCATTCATCTCGGATTATTACATCCTGCTAGACTAATCTGCTACACGGCTGCATTTAAAAAACCGACTTATCCCTGATGAGTTTCACCAGCATTAATGATTAGGAATCTGGTTGGAACAAAACCCTGCATCCACAGGGGTTCACCAGGACAGAGTTTGGGAAACACTGCTGAACACAGACGAAACCAACTCAGGTGAGGAGTTGGGGCGGGCAAAGTGGTTGCAGCTATTGATTATTCAGTGTTGTTTGCCTGGGTGTCTGATCTGCTCGATGGGATCATAAATAAAAGGAAAACAATGTGAAGGCAATGTCACAGGTGATCCTGTGGTATAGCTGGTCCACAGCTCCCCTTCAAAAGGCCATTTTTAAATAAATAATCATCACACTCACAGCGTAGCGAGGGGCGTGGAAGTGTGGCTGAAACGGTTTCGGAGTGAAGTCGTGCTGTGGGCATTTCACCCCTGTGCAGTGTGCGAGCGAGTGAGGAGAGAAAGAAAGCCGGTACGTTAGAGTGAGCGAGAGCAGGCTCGAAGGCAATGTGTTCCTGTGGTATAGCGGGTCCATAGCTCCCCTTCAAAAGGCCATTTTTGATCAGGCGACTGACAGTAGTGGAGTGATGCACAGAGAAGGTCAGCTGCTGAGAGAGTGTCTCGACTGTTGCAGGGCCTGCATCGGTGAAGCAGGTGAGACGCTAATGAAAAAGAGGCACAGGGCTTATTGGTTTTTAAAGACGGCTTCCTTCATTGTGTTTTAACGGATTGCACGGCTCTCTATCTCACGCTGCCTGTGTGTGTGCCTCTGTCTCTCTCTGGTGCTGCCTCTGTGTGAACCAAGGTTCCACTGACGTTGACTAATGAAAAGTCAACGTGGCTCAGAGCTGCATGTGGACTGTGGCACAGACAAACAGAAATGACGGCATGTTTTCCGAGGCGTTGCGTCCGAGTTGGTGGGCGTGGCTGTGCGAGTTTTCGTCGTATCCAATGGTCTTAGAGTTGGTGGGCGTGGCTCCTTCCTGCGTGCTTTCATAGGTGTCTTGCCCGCTCTGGCGGCGGCTGAGAGAATCTATATATGGCTCCTTCCTGCGTGCTTTCATGGGTGTCGTGCCGCTCTGGCGGCGGCGGCTTAGAGAATTTTATATATATATATATATATATATATATAATATTATTATTATTATTTATTAATTACTATCCATGATATTTTCCATCTATTTATCCATTTACATATTTTTCTCCTATTGTAGGCATAATAATAATCATCCATCCACCTTCCTAACCCGCTTATCCAGGGCAAGGTTGTGAGGCATCTGGAGCCAGTATTAACAAATATCAGTTGTAAGGCAGAAACAGTCCCTAGACGAGGTGCTAGTTCATCACAGACAAAATTTTGACGTGAACTCTATAATATGTGAAGACTGAAATCCAAATCACTTTCACAAAAGGTTCATGTATAACAAAAAAAGTGCGCTTTTATCCAAGAATATAACTGAAGAAAAAGAAATCGGGTTAGGGTAGGATGTTGACACCGACTGCCTCGGTGGGATTGCAATAAGAGCTGCTGACTCATCATGAGGTCGTGGGTTCGATACTGGCCGCTTCCCGGAATTAACATTTTGAGTAGTGAGTTGCTCTTATTGTTACTATTATACAGTAAAAACATACATTTGATTTTAGTCTGTAACAGCTGGTGTAAATTCATGGTTCTTATAAAGTTTAGGTTTTTTTTTTCTTTTTTCAGTTTTATTCTCTCAGTTGCGTTCACACTCCCCCCGATCTGACACTGCTGTTTTCAAATAAAGATGTTGTAGCTGCTGGAATATAAGGTGTTATCAGGCACGGGTAAAACAAATGTCAGAAGAATTCTCAAAGTCCAAAAGTTTGTTTTAAAAGTATTTAGTGAAAGTTAAAAGGAAATAATCTACACAAGAATAAAAGAAAAAAATAGTTACACACGTAGAATAAAAGGCAAAAAAAAGGGGAAAATGTATCTTCTATAAACTTAGCTTTTCTTGAAAGACTTTAGTTATTTCTATACTTAAAGATTCTTAATTTCTTCTTCTCTACTTAAAGGTTCTTAGCTTCTTCTTCTGTATGCTTTATGTACGGCACAACACATAAATTAAGTGCTGTTTTCTTACATATTTACTTCACACACTCAAATAATCATCTATCCACCTTCAACTCAAAAGGCTCATAAGCTGGTTGGCACATAGGGAAGTGCCCAGGCACGGTCACGGTTAAAAACCATATGCCTATACACCTTATACAAGGCAAGGCTGTCACTAACTAACTGAAGAATAATGTTTACTCCAAGCTGTTAGAAATGGCAAGAATATACCAATACGATTCTATTTACGGGGTAATAGGAACCTCCCATAGTTTATGCATTGTCATCTAATAAATATTCATGAATCTTATAGAACTAGGAAAATGGCTCTTACAGATGTGCTATGATAGAGGTGAACTCTACATCAGAGAAAGAGAAGAGAAGCCCTTCCCACAAGAAAGGTCCACTCACACATAAGAACAATGCAGCTGCACCAGGCGTAAAAGCGAAAGATGGCACCGTTTGAACGCAGCAACAGGTCGGGTGTCATCCTGCCAGTCAGTCTGTGTTAAACTCAGTATTTGAAATGGCAGGGCTTACAGGGTTTGGCAAGATATCGTGCAAAGTTCTGTTTGTGATTATGTTTTGTGATGGTCTTTATGTATCATTTTATGCTAAGTTTTGTGAAAAGCAGTAACTTTGACCACATGTGTCCCATTACAGGGTAAACTCTGCAGTTAGTTGAAGTGGCATGCTTCAATTCCTTCTATTCATTTTTTTTTTTTTTTTAACTAAACACCCACTTTGGCGGCGCGCTAGGGCGCAGGGCGCAGCGGCTACTCCGGATTCAAAAAAGGTGCATTTTAGCTGTTTTTAACTATTTGTTTTGTTCACACAGTCAATAAATCATGTGTGTGAAAGACACACAAAGACTCTCATACAACCGCGTCACACTTCTGGAAATCAATTCAAGATTTAACACCAACAACTTACCTGAAGACGCTCTAACAAAAGAGCTCCGTGAGCTAGGCTTGCTCCGTGAACCCGCCCCCGATTCACCTACAGGTATCATCCCAGCAAGGAGACGCCGCAAGCGGTGTGAGCGTACCCGGAAGCGCGGTAAACGAGGAGGTGTCCGAGCTAAGCTAAAGGCTAATCCAACCAGACCGGCTGTTCTGTCCATCATTCTGGCAAATGTTCGTTCATTGGATAACAAACTGGACCATATCCGATTTCTAAGAGCAAAACGTCGCGAAGTAAGAGACTGCTGTGTTTTTATCTTCATGGAAACCTGGCTGAATGATAATATCTCCGACGCGGCTATACAGCTAACAGGGCTACATGCTATCCGTGCGGATAGAGACGCCAACAGATCCGGAAAAACACGCGGCGGCGGCCTGTGTGTATACATCAACACAGAATGGTGTGGAAACACAGGTATGATCACGAAGCACTGCTCATCGCTGGTGGAATTTGTGGCAGTTAAGTGCAGACCTTATTATTTGCCGCGAGAATTCAGTATTATTGTCATTGTGGCAGTGTATATTCCTCCCGATGCAAATGCTAAGGAGGCGTTATGCGAGCTGTATGAGACCATCGGTGACCTGCAATCTCGCCACCCTGAGGGATTTTTTATTATCGCTGGGGACTTCAATCAAGCGAATTTAAAGACTGTTCTGCCTAAACTCCACCAGCATGTTAAATTTCCGACAAGAGGAGACAATATATTGGATTTGGTATACACTAACATCAAGTCTGCATATAGAGCAACTCCCCACCCTCACATTGGACTGTCTGATCACATTACAGTAATGCTTACTCCGGCGTATATGCCATTGCTGAAGAGAACAAAGCCTGTAATAAAGCAGATCAGAACATGGCCAGATGGAGCTACTGAAGCCCTGCAGGACTGTTTTGAGAGCACAGAATGGAGTGTCTTTAGAGAAGCAGTGACCATTGATCATCACATTGACATTAATGAGTATGCCGAAGCAGTGACAGGATACATTGACAAATGCATTGGAGATGTCACCGTCATCAAATCTGTCTCAACACGCGCTAACCAGAAGCCATGGTTCACAGCAGAAGTTCACGAGCTTCTGAAAACAAGGGATGCTGCCTACAATGCCAACGACGAAGTGGCACTCAGAGCTTCTAGAACCAACCTGTCCCGAGGCATTAAGTTAGCAAAGCGGGAGTACTCAAAGAAAATTAGTGATCACTTCGCCTGCTCAAGAGATTCTCGTCGAATGTGGCAGGGCATCCAAACCATCACGGATTATAAGGCCCCACCGCATATGTGTGTTTACGACACCTCTCTTCCAGACGCTTTTAACACCTTCTATGCCAGGTTTGAGACACAGAACAATAAACCAGCATGGAAGACCATCCCCTCGTCAGACAATCAAGTTTTGTCCCTATCTGCAGCTAGTGTGAGAAGGACTCTCATCAGGGTCAACCCACACAAAGCTGCTGGACCAGATAACATACCTGGACGTGTGCTCAGAGCTTGTGCTGACCAGCTGACTGATGTCCTAGTGGACATCTTCAACATCTCCCTGAGCCAAGCTGTTGTGCCACAATGTTTTAAAAACACCACCATCAGACCTGTCCCAAAGACAGCTACAGCCTCAGAACTCAATGACTACCGCCCAGTGGCACTCACTCCAATCATTATGATGTGCTTTGAGCGGTTAGTTTTGAGTCACATAAAGAATCAGCTGCCCCCAAAACTGGACCCTCTACAGTTTGCATATCAATCAAATCGATCAACTGACGATGCAATTTCAATGGTATTCCACCTGATCCTGTCACATCTGGATCACCGCAATGCACATGTAAGAATGCTGTTCATTGATTTCAGCTCAGCATTCAATACTATCATTCCCAGGCAGCTGATCAGTAAGCTGGATCTGCTCGGACTCAACACCTCCACCTGCAACTGGATTCTGGGCTTTCTCACTGAAAGACCTCAAACAGTACAGATTGGGAATAAAAGATCTAACACCATCACACTGAGCACAGGTGCCCCCCAGGGTTGTGTGTTGAGCCCGCTACTCTTCACGCTGTTGACCCATGATTGCACCTCCAACTCTGACACAAACCACATTATCAAGTTCGCCGATGACACTACAGTAGTGGGACTCATTGAGAACGACGATGATGCGGCGTACAGAGAAGAGGTGGAACGGTTGGCACTTTGGTGTAAAGACAATAATCTGTCTCTTAATGTTGAAAAGACAAAAGAGTTGATTGTTGACTTCAGGAAGACAAAGGCTGTCCATCTCCCACTCAGCATTGATGGCGTCACAGTAGAGAGAGTGAAGAGCACCAAGTTCCTAGGTGTTCATATCACAGAGGACCTGTCCTGGACCAAAAACACCAACTATCTTACAAAAAGAGCCCAGCAGCGTCTTTACTTCCTGCGACGACTGAAGAAGGTGCACCTCCCTAAACCCATACTTACCACCTTCTACAGAAGCACCATAGAGAGCGTCCTGACCAGCTGTATTACAGTCTGGTATGGAAACTGCCATGCATCCGACCGCAAAGCCCTTCAGAGGATTGTGCAGACTGCTGAGTGCATCATTGGCAGCTCTCTACCCACTCTGCAGGAGATCTACACCTCACGCTGCCTTCATAAAGCCACTAGCATCATGGCTGACCCCCACCACCCCTCCCACCAACTGTTTACTCCTCTTCCATCTGGAAGACGACTCTGCAGCATCAGGAGCAGGTCTGCGAGATTGTGCAATAGTTTCTTTCCCCAAGCAGTCCGGCTCCTGAACACCATGCTGCCCTCCTCCACACTGGACTCTTTACTCCACACACTCTCTGGATTACATAATATTACTTAATACTGTATATGTTTTTTAGTTTTATATATATATATATATATAATATATATATATATTATATATATATATATATATATATATATATATATATATATATATATATCTTGTGTACTGCACCTTTTGACTCTGGAGGACGATATTTCGTCCCACTGTGTACTGTAAGTATATTGTTAGGATGACAATAAAGCTCTACTACTACTACTACAGAATGATTACAAAGAAATGAAGTAAATTTGTAAATGATTTCCAATTCATTTCTATTTATTTGATGCAAATTTGCCAAAATGCAGAGGGTAGATTTCTGACTTGAACAAAGAACAGGGATCACATTGCCCTGATTTTATTGTCCCTTCATTGGCTCACTGGCTGCTGTAGAATGTATTTTATGAAGTATTGCTTTTTGTTTTTAAAATGCTGAATTGATTGGACCTTTTTTGTTATGCTGATCTGCTTAGCCCATGTTGTGTTAGATGAACTTTGTTCAATGGCCTGTTGTCAGAATTGTTCTGTACTATAAGTAACAAACTTGTGCTGGATACAGTAGGGGGGCCTGTTTCGGAGAAAGATCTACATTACTGCCAGAGTAAATATACTTGCCTTCTTTGCACAGAACCTCCATGCACCTTTTTTTTTTTTTTTTAATGTCTCATAGCTATTTTATTCTGATTTATTATAAGCTGTTACACTGACTAGTCTTTTATTTTTCGGTTAAAGGCTATGGTTTGCAGTGAAGTGTATGTTTAAATAAAAATTTTTTTTAATTTAAATACATTTAAACTGTTTAAATTAGAAAAAACGTTTCTGTGTAAAGCACAGTGTAATGGGGCTGCAGCTTTGTTGCTAACAGTTAATTTCCTAAGTTTTTTTAACCTTAGGTTAAATGTTAACATTTTTATTCACATTACTGTTTAATACAATGTCTGCTTAAATTTATTTGTGTTTTGTTTTGTGCACTGTTTGATTACGTAGCTGCTGACTTGATAACGATTATTTTTCACTGATAAACCAGTCGTGTTAGTTATTGATAATTGTGTAGTGCCTCAAAACATTTGTTCTGCTAAATATCATGAATGTCTTTTGGACAGTGAGGGAATACTGAAGCAGTGTTCTCCCCTGAAATTTTTTCCAGCTGGGTGGGGAGGGATGGGGAAATTTGGTGGTGAAAATTGTGGGCTAATTGCGAGATGCTCACTGGGAAGGAACTGTATGTTGCTGAAGGAGGTCCCGATAAGCATTTGCTGTCATCCTGCCATATAGCTGCTGTATAAGAGGCCCAACTCCCGCTGCAGAAAACATCCCCCAAACCATGACATTTCCTTCTCCAAATTTAAATGACTTTTTTATGCATTTTGGGTTCATTATCTCCCCTGTTTGATGCCAAATGTTCCCCGTTGGACCTAAATAAGTTAAATTTGCTCTCATCACTATAGTAAATTCTAGACCTGTTCTCCCCTGTTCACACAACATGCTCCTCAGCAAAGTTTAGTCCTGTGTTTTGATTCTTTTTGCTGTTGAGAGGCTTGGTCACTGCAGAGTGGGCTTTCAGTCCAAATTGTCTTAACTCTTTTAGGGCAGATGTCGACTTTTTTTGACAGGAGGGGTTGAAGGTGAATGTCGACAAAAGTCGACATCCAGGGATAGGGGGCGACAATCAGCTGTTAATGACGACAAATCTCACTGTCACGTCACAGGCATTCCCTCTGTGCTTGGAGGAATGCTAGACTCGTTGACTCGGCAACTAAACCTTGTGTGTGCGTGAGTTGCGAAATGTAAACAATGGCAAGATGGCATCGACATGTGAAAAGGGAGCGAAGCAAGTGCAGAAAAGAAAACACTCGGCAGACGATGTTTTGCGCATTATTGCGGAGTCGGACTCTTGATTTTTCAGAATCAGATTTTATTGGCAGTGATCAGGAGATCGATCGAGCAAGAGAGTGAGAAGCAGGCATCAGCTGATCAGACACCAGCCGATGCCGCGCCAGCGGGTCTGCTGCCAGTTGAGTGCCTTCGCGCAGCTGATGCATGTACGGCAAGGTTCGCATGGGATAACACACAGACATTGATCCGTTGAGAGCCAATCTGGCTACCGGAGTTTACAAGACGGCACGGCTTGCTGTTGGACACGACAGATCACTAGCTGCTGTACTTCAGGCTGCTCTCTCCTGATGCTGCTTTTCAGCTACTGTCAGACGAGACAAACAGGTAGGCAGAGATTTTTTTTGAATCGCGGCTGCGTTTGCATTGCATTCTCGTTTTTCAAAGTGGAAACCCAAAACGAAAGACGAGATGAAGCGCGCTGTGGCATTACAAATAGAGATGGGACAGAACTGGTGATATAACTTAAGGGAGCATTGGTCCAAACGTGTTTTGTCCCCTGGTGGCTTAGGTACGTGCTGCTGCAAAGTTTTATTCACTTCTGTAATAAACAGAAGCAAATCCCATGGGGTGAGCCAGGCTATAATGCCATACATAAAGTTCATAAAGTTTCAGAAGATGAAAAGAGGTGACAATACGGTTTTCATGCAGGCAGAAAACTTGGTGGCAGTGGCATGGCACGATGGCAAATGGGTGACTTGTGTCTCTATACAGTACACACTAACAATATATGTGAGAAAGTGCAGCAACAGACAATTGAAAAATAGGCACCAAAGCAACACATATTGTAAGGAGTGCAATGTGGCAATGACTGAAATTGGCTGCTTTGAGCGAGATCAGACTTTGCTGTGTAAAATGTATGTGATATGTATGTGAAATCATAGAGTATGCAGGCTCATACAACATGCAAGACAGTAACATTTGTCAAAAGTAAATAGTTTTTGTTGCTTTGATATGTTAAACAATTGCTTTGTGTTCTTTTTTAAAAAATGTTAGTTTTTGGAAAAATATTCAGCCCTGGGAGAAAAGAAACAAAAAAAAAATTATCCCTAAAAGAGTTAAACGGACAAACACTATATGCCGAGACAGATCTTTATCCGTGTTCAGGGCTGAACTGGCATGTAATTCCAGTGGCAGTGTTGAACCAGTTCCCTGTTGAGAGTCTCCTCATTATCCTGTCCTCTTGTGCATTAGTGTTATTTGGGGGACTTGAATGAATTAGTGTGGTGTGTTGGCACCCTGCCTGGGATTGGTTCCTGCCTTGTGCCCTGTGTTGGCTGGGATTGGCTCCAGCAGACCCCCCGTGACCCTGTGTTCGGATTCAGTGGGTTGGGAAATGGATGGATGGATGGATGAATGAATTAATTAGTATACAGTAATCCCTCGCTATATCGCGCTTCGCCTTTCGCGGCTTCACTCCATCGCGGATTTTATATGTAAGCATATTTAAATATATATCGCGGATTTTTCGCTGCTTCGCGGGTTTCTGAGGACAATTGGTCTTTTAATTTCTGGTACATGCTTCCTCAGTTGGTTTGCCCAGTTGATTTCATACAAGGGACGCTATTGGCAGATGGCTGAGAAGCTACCCAACTTACTTTCTCTCTCTCTCTCTCTCTTGCGCTGACTATCTGTGATCCTGACGTAGGGGGTGTGAGCAGGGGGGCTGTTTGCACACCTAGACAATACGGACGCTCATCTAAAAATGCTGAAAGATTATCTTCATGTTGCTACCTTCTGTGTGCAGCTTTTAAGTGTGCTGCACGGTGCTTCGCATACTTAAAAGCTCAAAGGGCACGTATTGATTTTTTTGTCTGTCTGTCTGTCTGTCTGTCTGTCTGTCTGTCTGTCTGTCTGTCTGTCTGTCTGTCTGTCTCTCTCTCTGTGCTCCTGACGGAGGGGGTGTGAGCTGCCGCCTTCAACAGCTTTGTGCCGCGGTGCTTCGCATACTTACAAGCCAAACAGCACTATTGATTAGTTTGCTCCTTTGAAGAGGAAGATATGTTTGCATTCTTTTAATTGTGAGACTGAACTGTCATCTCTGTCTTGTCATGGAGCACAGTTTAAACTTTTGAAAAAGAGACAAATGTTTGTTTGCAGTGTTTGAATAACGTTCCTGTCTCTCTACAACCTCCTGTGTTTCTGTGCAAATCTGTGACCCAAGCATGACAATATAAAAATAACCATATAAACATATGGTTTCTACTTCGCGGATTTTCTTATTTTGCGGGTGGCTCTGGAACGCAACCCCCGCGATGGAGGAGGGATTACTGTAATTGTAAAACTGCAGTGTTCTAGAAATCACAGACCCGGAAAGACCAGCTTCTCTAACCCTTTGGACTTCATCTGGGCTACCTGCTGTCCCATGGTTTCAGTTACTTTAGAGTGGCTGCCTTCTACCAAAGTAACTAAGATTGCTACCAGAAAAACGGCTTGTCAAGCAAGTAAGGCAATTAGTACCAGGTACCAGAATAACACTAATAACTGGGAGGTTTCTGAGTGTGTTATCTAATTTTGATCAGAGTTCTTGAAATTTCATTTAGGTTTTTTATATTGTGCTTCAGAATATATTTAAAAAATGAAATATATTTTAAAACAGCCCTTCTGTTCCAGTTAGGATAACTTTAAATAGCTATCAGAAGTGACTTTGAAATTTAGGAACTTACAAGTTGTTCTCTAATTCTGATCACCACTGTGCATGCTTTCAGTAAAGGCTTTCAATCATTTTTTAAACTTTTTATTAATTTGTTGCAGACATTTAAGTTGTATCATAATTTTGTGTTCAGAAAGTGACACAATTAAATTTTGTTGTGGTATGTGATTTCACACAAGTTCAGAAACTACCACTGTATAGTTTTTGAATTGTAGGCAGCATATTTTACATGTTGCCTCAGATTTACTGCATTCTGTGCGTTTTTTTTTTTGTCACACTGCCGCTTTATTTCTTCTTAACATCACTCACAATATGTCCATTAAATTGTTGTGTATTTATTGTATATTATGCAGGTTTGTATCAAGAAAGGTAGACACTGACTTACTACTACAGTATTGTATTAAACTGGGCGCTTAAATTACTTTGCCTTAGCTTTTCAACATGACCTTGCTGTATGTACAATATGCAGGTATGCAGTGCTGGCTTTGTTAAAATAATTTATAAAGGAAAACTGTAAAGAATTAATGTCTTTTTAGTATGCAGCTGCATTTACTGTAGGTTACATCATCATAGGTACATTTTAGAAGTACTTCATTCCAGATAACATTAAGGTAGGTCTTCAACATGCCTCAGTAATTTAAAATTTAATTTCTAGCATGGGTAAGCATCAGGAACAAAAACTTTAAAATGATTTAAATATGTGTGCATTATCCTTTGAAAAATGAATTGTAAACAACAAAATTAGGGTTATAAAATAGTCATGTGACCAAAACAGTGGCATTTATAAGGGGGACCCTTAACCTTCCCACCCATCCCCCAGACCGTCCCTTCATGGTGTGACCCTGCTACCACATCAACATTTTGTAGGAAACAACGCATTTTACTGACGAAATGTATTAAGCTGTTCTTGTCCTTACTCATGACTAGAGATATTTGTTTTATTGATGTCCGCACCCAGATCTCATCTGTTAATATTTAAAATATTCAAATGAAAAAGAAAACATTCAAAGCATAAGGTTTATCATTTTCAAACTGTGTTCTATAAATATTTGCAGTTTTTGTTAAAATACAAAATGCAAAACAAAAGTACATGGTGAAATGTTTATAGACATTTTATTATACAGAAGATTATTAAATTTCTAAAATAAGTAAAAGTCTTGTTGATTACTCTGGAATAGAATTTCAGGTCTAGTCAATGTCAACAGAGTGGTTGTTTTGACAAAGAAACTCTAGGTAAAAGCTTGGTCTTCTCTAGTAGCTTTAATTGGCAAAAGTTAGAAACAATCAAATACAGACTGCCCTCGGATTACAAATGGATTCTATTTTTGCCAGCGTTCTGAATCGCATTTTGTATGTAAGCCAGATTTTGCGCTGAGTACATCCGTTAATGGAAGTATTGTCAAACATGCATTATGGTTTATTACTGATTTTAAAGCATAATATTTCAAACTTATTAATAAAAAGATAGCGAAGAAGTAATTACAAATCAAAAACAGTTTAAAATAAGCCATGAAAATGTACAGAATTATGCTTAAATGTCCAACAATTTTGATAATGATACTGTGGAAAAGATAATTACTGTAAACCTACCACTAGGTGAAGACTGATCCCTCCCGGACATGCTGGCTCTGATAAGTGATCGCTAAGACTGTCCTTTTCCTATCCTAACAGCTGTACTCTCTGAAATTGCATGACTGCAAGGCATCCCTGATATGCTGGGAATTGCAAGCAGCAAATGCTACTCTCTCCTTGGCTAAATGGACAGGAGCCTATGTAGCTGCTCACTTATGATGGAGCCCTATTGAGCTGCTGTAAGTTCAATCGCTAAATTTGGCTACCTGTGCTGTCATCTTTGTTGAGGAATTTCTAAGAGGGTTACCTCCTCCTTTGAGCAGCTTTACCTACCACCCCCTGACCTGAGATGGCATGGCCAGGATATGGGTTGTTCATTGAGCATGTTACCTATGACTGAATTAACTACATGACTACACATACTGCTGGTTACTTGTGGTGACACATGCACATGAAACTGGAACATTATTGAAAATGTCTGTAATGTGCAGTACTATTCCTCACTGTTAGTAGTGGCTAGTATGTTTTCATTAACATCAAAAGTGTTTTGCTTCATTTGCATGCATTGGAAGGAAGTTTCTACATAGAAATTAATTAAATGCAGTTGAAAATGTAGAAAAATTTTGTGGTTTTATGTGCACCTTCATATCTGTGAATTCACCGAATGTCAAGACCGGCCTACACTATTTATTGTTATGTTTTCAGATAGAAAATTGTGTTGTTAAAGCAAAGTGTCACATAACCTCTTTTTGACTTGTATAGGGACTAACAGACTTTTTGGAAGTAACCCTGAAACCAAATATTTTTTAAATAATTGATTACTATTTATTGATAAAACTGTGATAGAGAACATGGATACCATGAAAGAAATCAAAAGTCAATCAAAAAATAGTAATAGAAAGCATTAACCAAGTAGGACTGAATTTCCTTTGTCCAATAGGTGTTGGGCAATCTTAAGAATGTATTCTGTAATCATTTCTCAAAAATGGTCTTGGGTATTGTTTTGATCTGGCTTTTTAAACACTGTTATGAGTTATCTGGTCTTTTAGATTTCAGAATGGGCACACCTTTCACTTGGCAGTGTAAATTCTCCAAAGTCTCCAATCTATCTCTTAAGGCTTTGTCTGTAAGCTTGCATGTTCTACAGATGGGATGGCATAATACCAGAATTTTTGTATTCAATAACATTAAAATTAAAAGTACCTGTATTATTAAAGTGAACCATAATGTGCCTTTCTGTAATCTGTACTAATAAAAGGCAAAGCCCTCACTGACTCACTCATCACTAATTCTCCAACTTCCCGTGTAGGTAGAAGGCTGAAATTTGGCAGGCTCATTCCTTACAGCTTACTTACAAAAGCCGCCATATTGAACTTTCCAACGGTCTTTGTTACTTATGGGCCCATCTTCAAGAAATTTGGTATGCAGGTTCCCGCTAACTGAATCCTACTTATGTACATATATACGTCCATAGCCTGCAGCTCGGTCGCCGTGTGAGGCAGTGCTGGGTCCTCCATTCCCACGCCTCCCACGTAGTTGGTTGCCTGCCTATATAAGGCCATCCATCACTTCGGTCTCTTCATTCCCTTCCTTGCTTCGCCACGGTATTCACGTCTCCCTGCTGATAACTGCAGCCTTTTTATTTAATCTACGGCTTCTCCGCTGTTTCATTGTTCATTTATTATGATTATAGTTATTGTGTAGGTATTTTAGACTTAGTTTACATTGTTCAGGTACCCATTTCCTTTATTGTTCCAAACGTGCCCCCATTAACATGTCTATTGAGGTGATCACCATCGATCAAAGAACTGTCACTTACCGAGTGGTTTCCATGCCCGGAGATGGCGACTGCCTTTTCCATTCTCCGTGTTACATATTGCACGGCCATATCAGGCTCACTCTTGATATCCGGAGGAACATTGTGTCTTATGTATTGAATGACTGGGACAGGTTCAAGGTGTGGACTGATGACGATACAGGAGATAATTATACTACACAGGAGCACTATAAGAGTGAAATGCTTAAGCCCTTCACCTATGGTTCTGCATGTGAGTTGATGGCTGCCGCTGAATTGTTCAGTTGTCACTTTCAAGTGTACCGAAATGGCCAAATATTTTACACAGGAGCACTATAAGAGTGAAATGCTTAAGCCCTTCACCTATGGTTCTGCATGTGAGTTGATGGCTGCCGCTGAATTGTTCAGTTGTCACTTTCAAGTGTACCGAAATGGCCAAATATTTTACACCTTTGAACAGCCGCCAGTGCCTCTTAAACATCTTAGTTTCACAGGTGACGATTTTAGTAGTGGACTCTTTGATGTTTATGAATGTTTAAACTCTCAAAAGCTGGATGCGAAGTTATCGATGAAACCGGTTGTATGCTTACAACGCTTATACGATGCCGAATGTCACTTCAACACAGCAAGTCCTGCAAATACTGACGTAATTGAAACAAACCATGAAACTCAAACCGATTATGACTGCAGCAATCCAAGCTGTGAGAAAACAGTAAAAAGGTGTGTCAGACGTCGTGGTACATTTTCTGATGCAGCTAGACGGAAACAACTTTGTGACGCTGCCGCTAAATACTTGCAGAAAATCCACAAGTTAATAAACACGCTGTCGCTAAATACTCGCAGGCAAATCCACAAGTTAATAGAGACACTGCCGCTAAATACGCACAGGCAAATCCACAAGTTCATAGACAAGCTGCCGCTAAATATTCGCAGGCAAATCCACAAGTTAATAGAGCTTCAGTTTCTAGGTACGATCCCAATAATGAAAAGCGGCTCATACAAAAACAACAGGTTTGGCTCAAAAAAGCCGATTGTGGATTTGCGTACAACCCAAACATACATTATGAATCTGACAAAACAGTACACATTGGATCCATGGATGTTGACTGTGAGTATTGTCAAGCTCATAGGTGGAAATGCGAGTCTACTGGTTTGTGCTGTAATGGTGGTAAATTCTCTCTCACTCCTTTACATCAGCTTTCTGACCTTCTTGAGGGCCTGTTAAATGGCGAACATCCTCAAAGTGAGCATTTCTTGAACAACATTCGAAAGTACAACAGCGCATTTCAAATGACGTCATTTGGTGCTAACCAAATCATTGAGGGAAATTTTATGCCTTCGTTTAAAGTCTAGGGACAAGTGTATAACTTGATTGGCAGTCTTTTACCTATGCTGACTGAGGAACACAAATTTTTGCAAATTTATTTCGTCAGGGACGATGAAAAGAAAGCACAAATGTGGTGCGCTAATGTTTCTGGAGTTAACACGCCCCTGGTGCAGCAATTACAAAAAAATGCTGCATGATTGTAACACTTCTTAATAAAAATTTTATATAAAATATCTAAATACTAATAGTAACAGAAAAGAAAGCACAAATGTGGTGCGCTAATGTTTCTGGAGTTAACACGCCCCTGGTGCAGCAATTACAAACAAATGCTGCATGATTGTAACACTTCTTAATAAAAATTTTATATAAAATATCTAAATACTAATAGTAACAGCAGTTTCAAAATACTGACATAATATGAAATAGTTTCCAACATATGATTTCATAACCTGGTTCTGCTTCAGCCTCACTACAAACCAAGAATGAGGGAGCTTCCTACAACCACACGCTCATTCAGGAAGTGGTCCCCTCAGGCAGAGCAGGCTCTGAGAGACTGCTTTGAAACTATGGACTGGGATATCCTGCAGGGATCTTATAGTGAGAACATTGAGGAGGTTGTTGACTGCACTACTGACTACATCAACTTCAGTATGGACATTGTAGTTCCAGTAAGAACAGTACGCTGCTATGCTAACAACAAGCCATGGATTACAAGTGACATCAAGGGCCTTTTGAACCAGATGAAAAGGGCCTTTAAAAGCAGTGATCAGTATGAGCTCAAGCGCGTGCAGAAGGAACTCTGAGTCCAGCTCAGGGCAGCGAAGCAGCAGTACAGGAGAAAGCTGGAGCAGAAGTTGTGGAATAACAGCATGAAGGAAGTGTGAGATGGGATGAAGATCATCACTGGCTGCAGCTCGAAGCGGGGTGCCACCGTCGAGAGAGATGTAAAGAGAGCAATCCAAATGAACAACTTCTTTAACAGGTTTGACCACCCTAACCCACTCTCACCTCGGAGTACTGCACCCTCCACCAATCCTTCTGCTGATACCAGCATAGGAGAGACATCCCCACCCACAATTACAGCAGCGCAGGTGAGCACAGAAGAACATGGAGCGGCTGCTGCTTCACCACCTGAGACCACAGGTACGCCTCGACCCTCTGAAGTTCACATACCAGGAGAAGGTGGGAGCGGAGGATGCCATCATCTATATGCTACACCGATCACTCTCCCACTTGGACAGAGGCAGTGGTGCTGTAAGAATTATGTTTCTGGACTTCTATAGCGCCTTCAACACAATCCAACCTCTGCTCCTTAGGGACAAGCAGACAGAGATGGGAGTAGATTCATACCTAGTGGCATGGATTGTGGACTATCTTAAAGACAGACCTCAGTATATGCTTCTCGGGAACTGCACGTCTGACATTCTGGTCAGCAACACAGGAGCACCGCAGGGGACTGTACTTTCTCCGGTCCTGTTCAGCCTATATACATCGGACTTCCAATACAACTCGGAGTCCTGCCATGTGCAAAAGGTCGCTGACGACACTGCTATCGTGGGCTGCATCAGGAGTGGGCAGAGCCGGCTATATTTCCTTAGAAGACTGGCGTCCTTCAACATCTGCAATAAGATGCTGCAGATGTTCTATCAGACAGTTGTGGCGAGTGCCCTCTTCTATGCCGTGGTGTGCTGGGGAGGCAGCATTAAGAAGAAGGATGCCTCACACCTGGACAAAACTGGTGAGGAAAGCAAGCTCTATTGTAGGCACGGAGCTGGACAGTTTGACATCCGTGGCAGAGCGACGGGCGCTCAAAAGGCTCCTATCAATTATGGAGAATCCAATGCATCCACTAAACAGTATCATCTCCAGACAGAAGAACAGCTTCAGTGACAGGCTGCTGTCACTGTCCTGCTCCGCTGACAGACTGAGGAGATTGTTCCTCCCCCACACTATGCGACTCTTCAGTTCCACCCGGGGGGGGGGTAAACGCTAACATTATTCAAAGTTATTGTCTGTTATACCTGCATTTTTATTGCTCTTTAATTTAATATTGTTTTTGTATCAGTATGCTGCTGCTGGAGTATGTGAATTTCCCCTTGGGATTAATAAAGTATCTTATCTATCTCTCTATCTCTCTCTCTCTCCATCTATCCATCCTAATATTATCCTTCATAAATATCGAAATACAGTGGACTTCTTACATTTTAATTTGTGATAAATATAATGATCATCATCATGGACTATGTGATATATCTTAACCATGTACACATTCTACACTTATCTATACTAATAAAAGGCAAAGCCCTCACTGACTGACTGACTCATCACTAATTCTCCAACTTCCCGTGTAGGTGGAAGGCTGAAATTTGGCAGGCTCATTCCTTACAGCTTACTTACAAAAGTTAGGCAGGTTTCATTTCGAAATTCAAAGCGTAACGGTCATAACTGGAACCTCTCTTTTGTCCATATACTGTAATGGACTGCAGCTCGCTGGCCGTGGGAGGCGGAGTTGCGTTTCGCGTCATCACGCCTCCCACGTAATCTAGTGAACTGACTGTGAACGCAGTACGTACCCAAAGAACCCTAATGAAAACATTCATTACACAATTGAGAAGGCAGCGAAACAATAAGAAGCAAAGCACGGTGTAAACCGTAAGTTTAAATTAAGTTTATAGAAACGCTCCCTCTGCCGTTTGCAATACCATATTCGCGAGATACAAGTTTAATGAGAAGACACGAGGTATAAACAAGATTTGGATCACTTTGTAACGGAGTTAAAATTGCTGTAGCGAGAAACTTTGAAGTGCCGGGTCTTAGCTAACATTAAATAAAGCCGTGGACATCGCAAAATCACACAAGAGAGCGGCTCACGTGAACTGACTGAACGCAGCAGGAGTGATCACTTCACTACTGCAGAAACAAAGCACGGTGTAAACTGTAAGTTTAAATTAAGTTCATAGAAACGCTCCCGCTGCCGTTTGCAATACCATATTTGCGAGATACAAGTTTAATGAGAAGACACGAGGTATAAACGAGATTTGGATCACTTTGTAACGGAGTTAAAATTGCTGTAGTGAGAAACTTTGAAGTGCCGGGTCTTAGCTAACATTAAATAAAGCCGTGGACATCGCAACATCATACAAGAGAGCGGCTCACGTGAACTGACTGAACGCAGCACGTCGGAAACAAAGCACCGTGTTAAACCTAAAGTTTAAATTAAGTTCATAGACCTACAAAAGGTTGCCATTGATTTGAGGCAAGATTGCTTTTCTCCTGTACAACTATACGTTGCATTCTCAAGAGTGTGCTTGCACAGCTTGGTCATATTACAACCGGAGTGCTGAACTGACAACGTGGTATACAAAGAGAACTATAACAATCGTAATGTGTGTGTGTATATATATATATATATATATATATATATATATATATATACTAATAAAAGGTAAAGCCCTCACTGACTCACTCACTTACTGACTGACTCATCACTAATTGTCCAACTTCCCGTGTAGGTGGAAGGCTGAAATTTGGCAGGCTCATTCCTTACAGCTTACTTACAAAAGTTAGGCAGGTTTCATTTCGAAATTCTACGCGTAATGGTCATAACTGGAACCTCTTTTTTGTCCATATACTGTAATGGAGGAGTCACGTATCGCGTCATCACGCCTCCTACGTAATCACGTGAACTGAAAACAAGGAAGAGATTTACAGCACGACTCAAACGTGGGAACGAAGGTAAATGACGTTAATTGTTGAGTGTCTTTTAATACTGTGTAAGCATACATGTTAACACATGTGCAATTAAACGTGTGCATTTACGGGGTGATTTCTCAGGCTTAAAAGCTCGCCTTTTATTAAAAAGGTAAATGCAAACTGTTTTCATTCTGAAGGGCACAAACCACGTTGGATTTCAGCCGTTAAACACGCAAAAATGTCGGTACACCAGATAAATAAGCACAACATATTATCAGTTGTATTGTATGCTTACAATACATATAGAAATGTGTTAATCGTTAACTAATACTATGGGATGGTGTTTTTCGACTCGCGCCTTGATTTAAACGATTCCATGTCTTGGTGGGTTTGCGTAGCTTATTGTCAATATCTTTACACCTGTTTTTAAGACTTATTGACTGAAACGGGCTTTCACGAAAAAAGTTAGGGCTTTGCTACAGGATACACCCTCCACAAGTTAAGGAAGTAAGAATAAAGGTATATATTTCTGTTTTATTTAAACCTTTTAAGTTCTTATGCATAGCCCCATTTGGCTGTTTTAGTTTTTTTTTTTTTCTTTCTTCAGTAACATTTAATCTCCTTAAAGAAAAACAACATATGCATTTTACTTTTTTTTGTATCTCTTTAGTAATATTTTAGTGTAAAAGGATAACCAGTATTTAAACCTTTTATGTTACTTTATAACGTTATTTTACACAATGTTGAAAAATTAATAAGAAAGCTACATATTTTGGCAGCTGCTGCTTTAATTTTCAATGAAATGAAAAAAGCTCTCCACGAGAAAACCTCAATGAAGAAGAAACAGTTTGCACTATCTAAAAAGGAGAAACCCTCATTTATAAAGGTTTACTGCAGATGACTTAACTGAAAATAAATGAATAGTTCCTATGTGTATAATACATATTTATCTATTTTACTTATGCCTTTATTCCATCAACTTGCAACATCTGAGGTACAATTTGTTACATTACTTTTGTTTTTTGCAGCACAGGCAGGTGAAGTGACTTCCTCATGGTCACACAGTGGTGTCAGTACCAGGATTTGAACTGACAAGCTCCGGGTTTGCTGAAATATTACTGAAGAACAAAAAAAAAGACAACGGGCAAATGGGGCTATGCATACAAATGTCTATCCATCCATTATCCAACCCACTATATCCTAAATACAGGAGCCAATCCCTGCCAACACAGGGCACAAGGCAGGAAACAAACCCCGGGCAATGTGCCAGCCCACACACACCCACACACCACAGACAATTTAGAATCGGCAATGCACCTAACCTGCATGTCTTTGGACTGTGAGAGGAAACCGGAGTACCCGGAGGAAACCCAGACAGACACGGGGAGAACATTCAAACTCCACGCAGGGAAGCGAACCTGGGTCTCCTAACTGGCACCTTTCACTGCGCCACGATACCACCCGCATACAAACTTAAAAGGTTTAAATAAAACAGAAATATATACCTTTATTTTTACTTCCTTTACTTGTGGAGGGTGTATCCTGTAGCAAAGCCCTAAGTTTTTTCATGAAAGCCCCTTTCAGTCAATAAGCCTTAAAAACAGGTGTAAAGCTAAACTTGCAGCACCGCTATTCAATTACACTTGCCTAACGCCTCTTCTAAGGGGACATACTGTGGGATCTGGGCATCCGTCAAAGCACCAATCACAGGCCCGATTAGAAAGAGGGAAGCTGTGATTTGTCGTCTCCCTCCCATGTAACAATCACAGCCCGTGTTACAATGCAATATGTATGTATGTGTATATGTATATATGTGTATGTGTGTGTGTATGCATGTGTGTATATGTATGTGTATATATATATATATATATATATATATATATATATATATATGTGGATGTGTATATGTAGATATGTGTATATGTAGATATGTATATATATGTATATGTATATATACAGTGGTGTGAAAAACTATTTGCCCCCTTCCTGATTTCTTATTCTTTTGCATGTTTGTCACACAAAATGTTTCTGATCATCAAACACATTTAACCATTAGTCAAATATAACACAAGTAAACACAAAATGCAGTTTGTAAATAGTGGTTTTGATTATTTAGGGAGAAAAAAATATCCAAACCTACATGG
>NC_041397.2:124232166-124309666 GCF_900747795.2 Erpetoichthys calabaricus | reverse complement strand
TTATTTATTCACTAGCAGGGATGGTTGTCTGTTGCTCAGGTTGGAAAAAAGTGAAACAGTTTCCATTTATTATTTGGTACTGAATTTGTTTGAATAATGTTCAAAAGTCAAACTGCCTTTATTAATGAATAATGGATTACAAATGCTACAAATGATTTAGTGTACCTTATGATACATGACTGTTTTCGTTTTGCCATTAGGAGCCAGAAGTATTAATTTTTTCCTGGTCCTACTCTGGATTAGGTGACTAATAGCTAACTGTGTGAAAGGCGCTGTTCTTTAAGGTACACTCCAGTAACTTCCAGCGATTGCCCTTGCACTTTATTTATGGACATAGCAAATGCAAGACATACAAGAAATTTAAATTGTTTGAATTGGAAAGGGAGTTCATTGGAAATCATAGGTATACGTATAATGAAAATGTCCTCTCCTTTTCTGATTCTGGTTACTATAGTAGCCTCTATTACATGTGCCGGGACGGGACAGTGTTTCCATGTTCCTCACAACCTTGATATATTTTTTTTCCGAATTAAATTAGAATTTACTGTTTTAGGCTTTTCCTTAATTTTTTTAATCATGTTTGCGCATTTAATTTTTCTTTTTTTTATTAATCACCGAAACTGTAGCTTTTGCAGTAAATATTTGCTCTTCCTCTTACTTGGTGATTGCGTTGTGACGAACATCAGGACAGGCTAACATTCTGGCTTATTCATTAGATTAATCCCCTAAAAAAATCTTGAGAGAGGTGTTGTGAGGCTTGAAACGCACATCTCATTTGTTGTTTTTGCGGATATTATAAATGCCTACGAAACTTAAAAATCATCACATAAGAATGCACAACAAGCCTTTTCTCAGTGATGTTTATTCTTCATGTTTAAATCAATATGGATTATATTATCTTTTAAATCATAAATTTAATAACACTTTTGTGAGATAGAATGACAAATGCCAGATGTGTCTGTGCTTTGAGATCATAAAAAAAATTAATTGTCATTTATCCTGTTTAAATGTTTAAACATGTACAGTTAAATGTTTTCTTTTGATTTTTTTTCTAGGAAAACCTAATAGTTAAACACATCAACAATATTGGTATGAAATGTGATTCGGCAATCAGCCGTCTTTGCTGCCCACACACACATTGTCATTGGTTGAAAAAATCCTTATCAGTCTAACCCTATTATATAGCAGATGGTATTGGTTTTGAAGATGACCCATTAAATTCAGTTTCTCTCCTTTCCTCTGCAACTTTCATTCTGCATGTTATGCAGATAGGGTTGTCCTCTTCCAATTAATTTCTTCTCAGCACTTTTCAAATAAACAAAATAAGACCATACTTCAGACTTTTGCCGATTTTGATGGGTGAAAAAGCTCTGAACCACTTATTAATGTGCTAGATACCCAGTTTGCATGCTACGAATATTTGATTACATTTTTTACAGTGAACACAGAATTTGTTTTAACACTAGAATCCCTGAAGCCTACGACAAAAGTCATAATGCCAGGCCACCTTAAATTCCTTTGCACATCTTGATGAGCATTTTTGTTTTGCAAATGTGTCAGTCAGCACATGCAGCCTGCTATCCCAACCCCATCGACGGAGCTGAAGTTCTCCTAGCTCAAGTCTGTTTATCTGGGTGTCAGGTTGTCTAGATTTGTAATGGGTAAATAATATATGGTTATTTGGAATACATACATTTGATGTGTTTCATGTCTGGGTAACTGTAGAATGACAGGAAATGCAAGACAAGAAATTTTGAACACATAACTAAAACATAATATCAAATAAACACTTTCACAAAAGGTATAACAAACAAAACAAGTGCACTTTTATTCAAGAATATAACCAAAGAAAAGTAAATCATTCAATTTACGTGTTGCTATCAATGAGTAATAACCCAAGCCTAAATATCAGTTGACACAAAGTTGACATGTTTGCTTGGCTGGTGCAGAGTTAAGAACTGCTGGTGCAGAGGTTTGAGCTGGGTTCTCTTGTTGTGAGCTGCCATTGTTATTACTATTATATAATAACATACATTTGATTTTAGTCTGCAACACCTGGTGTAAATTTTTGCTACTTGTAAAAGTTAGGTTTTTTTTTTTTTTAATTCAGTTTTATTCTCTTAGCCTCGTGGTACAACAAACATGCCTCTACCTTTCTGAGTTGATGGTGTTTATGTCCATTGTTTTCACAAAAGCAGCGATGATCACATTTTGGTGCTGTGGTTGATGCCTGGTTAGAACTGTTTGTTGTACCCACAATCATTGATAATGAAGCCGAATGTCACTGTATTACTCCAGGTGTGTCTCTGTGTCGTGAGCACATGAAAGAAAAAAAGGGCTTTTCAGCCAAAGGCTTATTCATGTTCTAACTCCCCCAACACAGACACACCTAACCATCCACCAACCTTCAGAAAAATCAGTTAATTTGCCTTTAATTTTTTTTCATCCTGTTTTTATGTCACTCTTTGGGTACACTTTGGGCCCCTTAGTACCAAATGAGGTGTTGATCGATTTTGGGTAGGATTATGAAGCGAGCATGATTAGTAACATGATAAAAAGTTTATCACAGGTCTGTTGATCCCTTTGGTGGTGGGGGTGGGGCGAATTATACTGCAAACAAGTCTAATGTGCTTGTGACCTGCTTTTCAAAAGTGTCGGAGAAACACTAGTTTAGTTCTATGTGTCTAGTTCTAACTCAGGGCTGGTTGACTCCTCCCTTGTGCACAGGACTGTTAGGAAGGGCATTGTCCCCACTCTCTGTAATCCAGCACTGAAAGAAGCAAGGTTGAGAATGTACATCATGTATGTACAGTGGTACATTGAGATACGAGTCACTAGGTCAATTTTTTTGCCTTGAGTTACGAGCCAAAATTCGAAATATGAGCCATCAAAGAGCTTGTCGCTGCACATTCCGAGGAACTGATGACTGAGGAGTTGACGGAACTACAGACGCGGCAACATACGGAGGTTCTGCAGGAGATTGGTATTGCGGAGGAGGTTACCTCATAAAGTGAGATAAAGGAAGTGTTTGCAATGTGGGAAAAAGTTTCGAACTCTAAAGAAAAGAAAAACCATGAAAAAGTTGCAACTGATCGTGCAGCGGCTCTATTTAATGACACTTGCCTAACGCTTGACTTTATTGAAAAGAAACACCCTGAAAAAGAGAAGATGGGTGAATTGCAGAAAAAAAAATCTATTCTACAGAATGTAAGGTTTTGCTGTGTGTAGTGGTAAAGAAATTGTTTCAAGGTCTGGCATAGATATATATATATATATATATATATACATATATATATATATATATATATATAATGTGTGTGTGTGTGTGTGTGTGTGGATCAGAAAAAACTTTATTTTCAGACCCTGCCTTTACATGAAAGATAGTGGAGTAATAATTGGGGAGAAAAAAAACAAAAGTTGTCCTGTGCAATTAGACAAATGGCAAGAAATGCTTTTTTTTCATGAATGCAAACATTTTTATTTTATCCTTTAATTATAGCGGATCACGATCTTAGTTTGGACTTTGTGCTTGTTTTACAGTATATTTTAAATTGGAAAAAGAAAAGATAAATTGAAATTGCTGCTTGGTAAACAGGCTTGTTAGCTTAACCGCAGAATGTGTCTGTCTTGTCTTTACTTGTAAATTCGATTTGCTTCTTACCCTTATGTCTGCTTGATATACCTCTGTGACGATGCAGGTCCAGCTCTATGCTCCCTCTTCCTGATTTGCCAGCCTCTTAAACCCGACACTGTTAATAATGTAACAAGATGAGCATGGCAGATGGTGACAAAATACTCCAAGCATCAGGATGGTACAAAGTTTCGAAGCGCTTTTTTTTAAAAAAAAATCAAAACAGTTTGTGTCCAAAAGTGCAGTGCTTCCAATAAATGAATAATCCTTAAAACAGTGAAAAACGTGGTGATTACAAACACGGCCAAAAACGAGCATAAAAAACACTTGGTCAACTCCTTCTTAGTCTCCCATTGCTCCCTCAGTTGAAGGGGACATCAGCAGCCTCAGTCCTCTCAATCCCGACCCTGTTGTGGAAGAAACGTTCTGCTCAAAGAAGGCACATGGAGTCTCAGGAAGGCAGCAGAAACAAGCTTTACTGAGTGATGCATACACGGATTCAAATCAAGTGAAAAGAGGGCCCAAGGATGGGCATACCATATTTTTATTACGGTTCTTATCATGGAATTAATTTCTCATCCTCGTCTGTCTCCCAATCATCTTGTAGCTTTGGACCGGCTCATTACGCCCTCTTGGCTGGTCTTCCCCATTACCTAATGCCCATCACCTGACCCTATGTCCATCATCTGACTTAAACTTTCCAACATTACTCCTTACCCTCTGCAGGTGTCTGAGACCTGTTTATTGATCAATTCCCACCAGCAAGTCCGATTCAGGTGGACCCAGTCAAATAAATGGTTTCTTGTTGCACAAACATCCATGAAGGCTAGAGTTCTAGGCAGCTGCATTTCTAAGACAATAGCACTGTTTCTTGTAGACCAGGGGTCCCCAACCCCCGGTCCGCGGCCCACTACCGGGCCGCAGCTGTCTGACAGCCGGGTCGCGAGAGAACTGCCGGCAATGGAGACTCACTCAGACTTTTCAGAACGCTTGGCGGGCGGGGCTTTGCAGTGGCGCGGAGAGAGACCGAGGTGAGAGAGTATTACAACAAAGTATTTTGATGGTTCTGACAGTTTCCTCATATGACACGAGACTATAGAAATCTCGTTACTACGATGTACATTCGGCAGATACTTTCATTACAACGAAGTGACTTTAAAATGCTTGAATGAATCATCCACAGAGAAGTTAGATCTGTGGTCGCAGCTCAGATGTGCACATTTGCACAACTATCCTCAAACAGAAACATTGTAAAAAAAAATACTTTCTTCGAACTTTCCTCGTACTGTTTTTGTTTTCTGTGGTTTTCAGTGATACCTTTTGCTTATTGCTTGTCAACTTTTGAAAAACATCCATTGGAATTTAACTCCTTGTCACCCTCCTATAGAAATGGCAGACATGATAAAATGATAACAGTGTTAATGTTTGTGATGTGCAATCTGTTGGAATGACAAATGCAATGCATATGTCTTTGTTATATGCAAAAAAAGAAGAAAAATCTTGGGTTGCAAACGTATACGAACTGCTTAATAACATAATAATAATATAAATGTAATGTAATTTGTGTATAAAATTGCCAACATGCCCTACGAACCTGCTCTGAATCCTCAGAATTCCCCCGGTACCCCCCCCCCCCCAGGAAAAAATGTTGCTTCTAGTAAAGTGGTCCTTGCTGTGAAAAAGGTTGGGGACCACTGTTGTAGACTACACTTTCCTTGGCTTGTCATCACCTGTTCAGGCAGGCAGAAAAGGAGGCAGAGGCCTAGCTTCTGCAAGTGAATGCAAGCGGACTATCTGGCTTCCTCGCATGGTTAAGGTCTCAGTAGCTGCATTTCTTAAAACAATGGCTTGTTTAGCCTTCTCAAAGTACGCAGTGCCCTTGACTAAAGTTTTTTTTAAGCTTAGCAACAAGATATTAGTGGTTTGCAGCTGCAAAGAGGAAAATCATAAAATTTGCAGATGAGGGCTTTTTATGGTTTACCCATACTGTACTAGCGTGCATTAGGATGTAATACTTATTTTCATATATGCTTATGATTCTCTTTGAATATATGCAGATCATTAACTTTAAGAATATTCTTTTGTACAACCCCCCTCTTGGCTGCCTCCATCGGCGTCTGCCAGACCGCTAGGGGTTGGTTGTCCTCTTGTCACCCTTCTCGTGGTCATCCCTTGGATCCCTGAAGAGGATGCCAGCTTGATCGCTCCCACTCCGCTGCACAATCAGTGGGGATGAACATCCCTAGACCGCTGATCCTTCACTCCATCGTGGGACCACTGACCATGCTGTCTTTTCTCTCTCTGTTTAGCAGGCTGGCTCATTCTTTCTCTCTCCACCCCCAATGCTGCACTCTCTCTCTACATGTCTTTCTCTGTTTGTTTTCCTCTTCTTTCCTGTGCCGGCTTATACTTATACGTCTCCATGGGCGCAGTGTCTCAATCACGCACCACAGGAAGCCAATGAAGCAAATGAGAAAGATCACACCCTCACATGCAGATGTTTGTCTCCGCAATTACTTCACCTATCCCCGCATCTGTGCCCACAGCCGTTCTTTCAAATCCGTGGACCTGTTATACCACAACATCTCATGAATATTTGATACATTTGCAGCTTTTTTTTTAAAGAGTTGTACTGTGTTTATTATTTGAGTGTATTCATATATATTTACATTTTAAGCAGCGTTTTTTATTGCCAGCATCAATTGATTAATTTTGCATATATATATAATATATATATGTGTTCTCATATACATGTTTTGAGTGTTTTGGTTGTTTTTCTCATGTGTACAGCTGGGCATGTTGCAGATGTTTGGGTGATAGGAGTCCTGGAAGAACTATGCTTTTACTCATGAGATATTTCTTTTGACACCTTGGTAGCAAAACACCTTTTTATAGCCCATCAATATTTACAAACCCAGCTGATATCAGTTTGCACAGATAAGAGACAGTATTACTTTCTAACTACTTAAAATTTCATCTGGTTCCTTGCATTTCCTTGCCTTGGTGTACTTCTTTTTCTTAGCGTTTTCAATATTTTTTCCCTGTGTCATTCAACTTTATTACACATACCTTTATTTATGGCCTTTGATGTTGTGAATCTATATATATAATTCTCTAAGCCGCCGCCAGAGCGGCACGACACCCATGAAAGCACGCAGGAAGGAGACACGCCCACAACCATGAAAGCACGCAGGAAGGAGCCACGCCCACCAACTCTAAGACCATTGGATACGACAACAACTCGCAGAGCCACGCCCACCAACTCGGACGCGACGCCTCGGAAAACACACCGTCATTTCTGTTTGTCTGTGCTACAGTCCGCATGCAGCTCTGAGCCACGTTGACTTTTCGGTTACGACGCACGACTGCGTGCAACATCGTAAACTGTTTTACACGCTACATACAGCAATTCGCATCCCGCGACAAACATGCGTCTTCTTAGATGGTCCTGCAGGAACACGGAAAACGTTTCACCGCCCACCAACATTCTTTATTCCCCGGCCCGCGTCCACCGCATCTGCGACAAACGTGTCTTCTTAGATGGTCCTGCAGGAACACAGAAAACGTTTCCTCGCCCACCAAAGCAGGACCATGTAAGAAGAGGCATGTTTGTTGCGGATGTGAATTGCTGAATGCAGCGTCTAAAACAGTTTGTGAGGGGTATCCCATGGGATCCTTAAAACATTCCTTTAAAACTGAGGTTAAAACACAATGAAGGAAGCAGTCTTTAAAAACCAATAAGCCCTGTTTCTCTGTTTCATTAGCATCTCACCTGCTTCACCGATGCAGGCCCTGCAAAAAGTCGAGACGCTCTCTCAGCAGCTGACCTTCTCTGTGTCTGACTCCACTATAGGCTGCAACAAAATTATGAAAGTACGGGCGCATTTGTTTCACACAAGCTGTGTTTGTGTGTGGGTGGATTGGTGTTAGTTAATTAGTTACTCGAAAGATTTCAAGATTTAATATGCACAAGCGGTAACACTGCAAAAGCAGCCCAAACCAGAAAACACGGCGGGCAAAAAGTGGCCGACAAATTAAACGCGTGTGCATTGTACTTACTGAAAGCAGCGTTTCGGATTTTGCAAATGTTCATTTTTTTCCTTCTGCTTAAAAAACATTTAAAAAGTGGCGTGATTATGTGGCGTATACTACGACCGCGGGTTGGTATGCAGCGTGTAAAACAGTTTGTTTGTCGCGGATAATTTGTCTTTTACTATTACACGAAGACAATTTCCTGTTAATACTTCGTTACATTGATATAACGGTGTTCTCAGTATTCAAAGCGCTATCCACACAGGGAGGAACCGGGAAGCAAAACCACAGTCTTCCACAGTCTCCTTACTACAACGCAGCAGCACTACTACAGCGCCACAAGGCAGTTAAAGAATACACCGGGCTCGATTTTGTTTTCACTTCTGTTTACAGAGATCGGGTTGTAGATAGCATTGTTGCAATGTTACTTTTCTTGGTGGCTTATTACATTACGGATGTTTCACATGTTCATTTTTTCCCCTGTGCTTAAAAGACATTAAAAAATTTTTCTCAACTGTGACTTCGGAACATCTCAGTATGCAAGCTATATTAAGTGTCAACAACGAAGACTCGCTACACCTTAATCTACAAGTGCTGACACTTAGCCCTGCCGACGAAGTAACTTTCACCAGCGTGGCCTTCTTCGTCACAGACGATCCCGCTTTCAGTCACGGACAATTATATGTTGCTCTCTCCAGAGGTCTATCTTTTCATTCACTCACAGTGGTATCCACAAACCCACCCCATTTGGACAACTGTGTCGTTCAGGAAGTGTTCACCCATCAATACATAATTATGCGGCATATGCTACGCCGCGGGTTGGCTAGTTCTTTATATTTGTGGATATCTTTTGTTAACACCAATGTATGGTGAGACGTTCTTATGTTTTTTATTATTGGAAATACATTTATTTGCTAAAGTTAATGCATTCAATACTTATTTCCCCCACTGTAGATTCTAAGTCTTGAATTTGAAAATATTTACACCAATAAGACTTGTAAATTTATTATCTCTGTTTTGATTTCAGAATGCTGCCTTTTTATATGGCCTCGGTATGGTTTACTTCCATTATAATGCATTTCAATGGTAAGTCAATCATTCATATTTTTTTCTTTAATCAAATTAGGAGGGTTTAAGTAACATGTTTAATTTATTCTTCTAAAAATTTCTGTTAATTGCTGTAATTTTCTTTTTGTAAATGAAAGGTCGCCATGCAGCAGACTGATTTTTACATTCACAGAATTATTTAGCAGTTTTTTTATGGACTTCTGTATTTGACAGATCTAAGATGTGTATTATGTAAATTTGCTATATTTGTAACATTGAGCGAAATGTAAAAGCCTGTTTTGAGAACTTAATGTATGTTGTCAGTTTCAGTTGAATGTTTTAATTGGACTTGAGTCACTTTTTTTGTTTTGGTTTTGTGACACATTTCAATATGTCAAAGATCCAGAAGTTCCATACAGATTATGGTGGATTATGATTGCTCTATACACTATAAATTGTATCTCATTTTATGCAAATAATAACTGAAGGGGAGTCCCACACTTCATTTTTCCCCACTATGTATGCATCTGACTGGTTGTTGTTAGTGCCTGACTGATAGGGATTTTTTAGACTGATAAATATATAGATAAGTGGGCAGCAAACATCAGCAAATACTGATACATATTTTACCAATATTGCTGATCTGTTTAAACATTAGATTTTCTGGAAAAAATCTGAATGAAAAAGTTAAGTGCATGAGGTTTTCATATGAACATGTTTTAATTACACATTTAAATAGTGTTTTCTTTATGATTTCAAAGCACAGAGACATCAGGCATTTGTCACTCACTAAAGTTTACACTGTAGGTGATGTGAGCACTTCACTGACAACAAAATTATGTTATGCACTCTCATGTGCTGATTATATGATGTAAGGTATATTTTAAGGGATTAATGGAAATATGAATATCACTGCATGCATTAATGCAGTTAAGTTAAAATGTATTTATCATTTAATATAGATTATTGTTATGTAACCAGGAGTGTGCTTGCCTTACTTTTGTGTCTTTTAGAAGCTTGAACAGTTTCATTTTAAAATGGTATATTTTGATGGCTGAAAAAGTATCTTTTTGCTAGTGAAACATTTAAATTCTCATATATCCAAGGCACCCACAAGCAAAAAGTAGGTTTTATAACAAGATTATTGGTTACTGCAAGAGAAGTGGCATTTGAATGCATTTAAATAACTAGCAAAATAAGTGCACCAGTCACAAGTCAAAGTACTGGAAAGTTTTATTGGCGTTTAAAATAATTTTCCTGAATAAAGAGATGTTTGGAAGCCATCAGGTCTTTGTTTTGCTCAAGAGATGAATCAAACGCCTTGATACACTTTAAAACACCTGCCCACTATTCAAAAATGTAAGCTGTCTTTCTTAATTCTGCAGTTTCTTGATCTGTATGTATATGTATTTTTTTAATTGCAACACATTTAGCAATTATTCAGTGGTAATATTTTTTCATTAATTCTTTTAGGGCTAATTTTTTTTGTTTTTCTCTGAATATTTTTCCAAAAACTAATTTTTTTTAAAAAAAGAACACAAAGCAATTGTTTAACATATCAAAGCAACAAAAACTATTTACTTTTGACAAATGTTACTGTCTTGCATGTTGTATGAGCCTGCATACTATATGATTTCACATACATATCACATACATTTTACACAGCAAAGTCTGATCTCGCTCAAAGCAGCCAATTTCAGTCATTGCCATATTGCACTGCTTACAATATGTGTTGCTTTGGTGCCTACTTTTCAATTGTCTGTTGAACCGTATTGTCACCTCTTTACATCTTCAGCCTGTCTGGCTTCAACTGTGAAGGCCTGTGTCTCCTGCTCACCCTCACTGTGCCACAAGCTCCAATTCCCCTGTTCTGTAGCTCCATAAACAATTCTGGTGATGTATAAAAATTGTCCAAATGTACACAACATGACCCAAATGTTCATAGCCCTGAAGCAGCTCCAGCACAACCTGACTTGTCAAGGGACGGTTCTCTCTTTGAAAGAAATACTTTCCTGTATATGTAATTACTTTCAGGCAGAAACCAGTGTTTTCTTCTGCCAGTACAGAATCCTTTATGTCATACTTTGTGGGCTTGTCTGGCATATACAGTAATCCCTCCTCCATCGCGGGGGTTGCGTTCCAGAGCCACCCGCGAAATAGGAAAATCCGCGAAGTAGAAACCATATGTTTATATGGTTATTTTTATATTGTCATGCTTGGGTCACAGATTTGCGCAGAAACACAGGAGGCTGTAGAGAGACAGGAACGTTATTCAAACACTGCAAACAAACATTTGTCTCTTTTTCAAAAGTTTAAACTGTGCTCCATGACAAGACAGAGATGACAGTTCTGTCTCACAATTAAAAGAATGCAAACATATCTTCCTTTTCAAAGGAGTGCAAAGCAAGCAGTCAAAAAAAAAATCAATAGGGCTTTTTGGCTTTTAAGTATGCGAAGCACCGCCGGTACAAAGCTGTTGAAGGCGGCAGCTCACACCCCCTCTATCAGGAGCAGGAAGAGAGAGAGAGCCACTGAAAAACAAATAAAGTCAAAAATCAATACGTGCCCTTTGAGCTTTTAAGTATGCGAAGCATAGTGCAGCATGTCCTTCAGGAAGCAGCTGCACACAGCCCCCCTGCTCACACCCCCCTACGTCAGCGCAAGAGAGAGAGAGAGAGAGAGAGAGAGAGAAAGTAAGCTGGATAGCTTCTCAGCCATCTGCCAACAGCGTCCCTTGTATGAAATCAACTGGGCAAACCAACTGAGGAAGCATGTACCAGAAATTAAAAGACCTATTGTCCGCAGAAACCCGCGAAGCAGCGAAAAATCCGCGATATATATTTAAATATGCTTACATATAAAATCCGCGATGGAGTGAAGCCGCGAAAGGCGAAGCGCGATATAGCGAGGGATCACTGTATTTGCAGAAAAAAAGACGTCCCTTTTATTTTATCATAGATTCATGCACAGACAAATAACGGCCAGGCTGATAAGATTGTTTCTATGTTGGTTCAACAATGTCAAGCAGGGGCTGAACTTTATGCATGGCGTTATAGCCTGGCTCACCCCTTGGGATTTGCTTCTGTTTATTAACACTAGAATTACCAGAGCCTACAAAAAAACTCGTAAATCCGTCCCACCTTAAATCGCGTCTTAAATCCGTTTGCACCTCTCCGCCAGAGTCCTTTGTCATCTAAATGTGCTGATAAACACAAGCTACTAGCAGCCAGCTATTCCATCCCCCCACCGACTTAGAACGAATTTCTCCTAGCTCATGCCTTGCCTTGATTTGATTATCTGGGATGGAAGTGGAGTTTTAGAGTGGAAATAATACAGCGTTATTTGGAATGCACGCATTTCATGTGTGTTCCGTCTCTATAGTAGTCTGTGCAAACACATTTTTAAAACAGAAACGTTTTTCATATTCTAATAGTAAATGACAAAATGTAGGCATAAACTATATAACGTATGAAGCCTGAAGTCCATATATCAAAGAAACACTTTCACAAAAGGTACAAATAAGAGAACACGTGCGCTTTTATTCAAAAATATAACTGCACAAAAAAAAAAAGCCGCGTTAGCATGCCACATTGACACTCTTACTACAACCGCCGCGGTGGTGTAATGGTATCAGCTCCTGACTGGGAATCAGAGGGTGGCGAGTTCGATCCCGCACGGCTCCACTTCGAGAAGTGAACTGCTCTTATTCTTACAATTTTAGAATAACAACATAAATTTGATTTCAGTCTGTAACAGCCGGTGTAACTTATGATACTGGTAAATGTTAGCTTTTTTTTTTTTTTTTTTTAATTCACTTTTCATTCTCGCAGTCGCATTCAGAATCAATCCATACAACCCCATCTGACATAAAGACGCGCTATAGGTCTGCAGTGTACCACGATGCATACTACCGCCCCAAAAAGGGGTTCTGACACACAAACGCTGGCGAAGCTGCCTTCTTCGTATCTCACCGTCACTTGAAATCAGCAGTTCTTAGCATTGCACCACGCAAGCTGTCGTATCAACCACCAACTGTAACTTGCTTTCTTTATTCTTCGGTTATAGTCTTGAATAAAAGTGCACTTTTATTTATGTGAAAACAGCTGTGTCAGATGGGGTTGTATGGATTGATTCTGAATGCGACTGCAAGAATGAAAAGTGAATTAAAAAAAAAAAAAAAAGCTAACCTTTACCAGTATCATAAGTTACACCGGCTGTTACAGACTGAAATCAAATTTATGTTGTCATTCTAAAATTGTAAGAATAAGAGCAGTTCACTTCTCGAAGTGGAGCCGTGCGGGATCGAACTCGCCACCCTCTGATTCCCAGTCAGGAGCTGATACCATTACGCCACCGCGGCGGTTGTAGTAAGAGTGTCAATGTGGCATGCTAACGCTGCTTTTTTTTTTGTGCAGTTATATTTTTGAATAAAAGCTTACGTGTTCTCTTATTTGTACCTTTTGTGAAAGTGTTTCTTTGATATATGGACTTCAGGCTTCATACGTTATATAGTTTATGCCTACATTTTGTCATTTACTATTAGAATATGAAAAACGTTTCTGTTTTAAAAATGTGTTTGCACAGACTACTATAGAAACGGAACACACATGAAATGCGTTTATTCCAAATAACGTTATATTATTTCCACTCTAAAAATCCACTTCAATCCCAAATAATCAAATCAAGGCAAGGCATGAGCTAGGAGAAATTCGTTCTAAGTCGGTGGGGGGATGGAATAGCTGGCTGCTAGTAGCTTGTGTTTATCAGCACATTTAGATGACAAAGGACTCTGGCGGAGAGGTGCAAACGGATTTAAGATGTGATTTAAGGTGGGACGGATTTACGAGTTTTTTCGTAGGCTCTGGTAATTCTAGTGTTAAAGAAGTGAATAAAAGTTGGTAGCATCGCGTGCATATCATCACGCTGCATAACCTGTCCAAAGCCACCAGGGGACAAAGCACATTTGGACCAAATTTCCCTGAAGTTATATCACCAGTTCTGTCCCATTTCTATTTGTAATGCCACAACGCCTTTCATCTTGTCTTTTGTTGTGGGTTTCCACTTTGAAAAACGAGAATGCGATGCAAGCGCAGCCCGCGATTCAAAAAATTTCTCTGCCTACTTGTCTCGTCTGACAGTAGCTACAAAGCAGCATCAGGAGAGAGCAGCCTGAAGTAGCCCAGCAGCTGGTGACCTGTCGCGTCCAACAGCAAGCCATGCCGTCTTGTGAAGTCCGGTAGCCAGTTCGGCACCCAAGGATCAATGTCTGGGTATTCCTCCCACGCGAACCTTGCTGTAGGTGCGTCGGCTGCGCGAATGCGCTCAGCTGGCAGCCGATCAGCTGGCGTGGCAACGACTGGTGTCCGATCAGCTGATGCCGGCTTCTCACTCTCTTGCTCGATCTCCTGATCACTGTCAATAAAATCCGATTCTGAAAAATCAGAGTGCGACTTATCTTTTCTGCATTCGCTTCGCTCCCTTGTGACATGTCGATGTCATCTTGCCTTTGTTTACATTTGTTTACATTTCGCAACTCACGCACACGCAAGGATTACTTGCCGAGTCAACGAGTCTAGCATTCCTCCAAGCACAGAGGGAATGCCTGTGACGTGACAGTGAGTTTTGTCACCATTAACAGCTGATTGTCGCCCTCTATCTCTGGATGTCGACTTTTGTCGACATTCGCCCTCAACCCCTCCTGTCGACAAAAGTCGACATCCGTCCTAAAAGAATTAAAGCTCCTTTTAAAAAGTAAATATTTCTACTTTGTAAGGATGTGTATAATACAAAGAAATAACTATTCTTTTAATAAGTGCAAGTAAGCATTTTGGGAAGCGTATTTGTATATGAAGTATGATTTACTCAAGGGCCAGAGCAACGCGTGCACCTTTTTGCAGTTACATTTTGGGAGAAAGAGATGCTAGTTTGAAAATGCACTATTGATTTGGGGATAAATAAAACAGGTTGACATGCATTTACTGGCATATTTTCTTATCAAGAAATCACTGTATTCCTTAAAAAGCTAAACCTCTGCTCTTTTGAAAACTGATAGAGCATTTTAAAAACCAGACTGAATAACTACCTGCTCTGCTTGTTACTTGGAGAAGAATGCTTATTTGTGAATTCTCAAAGTCAAAGTGCTTTATAAATCTATTACCGAGCCAACTCTATAACAATTTAATAGTAAAATTCCAGTTTTTCACTGGATAAACACACTATGAGCAGGCTGGACAACCTCTATTTTGGCAGTGAGTAAATTGTAGAAAAACCTGGCATACAGAATTTTCTGAAAGTTGTGAACTTCAGGTATAATTTTAAGTAAATAAATGACTTTATGCATCCTCTATAAAATGTTACCTTATTGTTTATTCCCAGGGGTGATGAATGTGGTTAAGGGGGTTAGCACATGGATTTTCTTAGCGGGTAAATTTTTGAGGCCTTTTCTTTGCCTTTATTGTTTCATATCCGTCAATAGGAGTAGTTTTTCAAGCAGAGGTCTAGAATATAATGTAATTAATTTGTTTTGCTTCAGAGAGTTTCACCGTAATATTATTGGATACTTATGGATACATTTGTGGAAGCTGAATAGCACACACTTTTTCAGTTCTGCCCACAACATTTCAGTCGGATTAAGGTCATGGCTTTGTGATGGCCACTTGTTGTCCTTAAGCCTTTGTGCCAGATCTTTGGATATAAGCTTGGGGTTAGTGTTAGGGTGACTGAGCTTGAGATGTTGCTATAATATACCTACATAATTTTTCTTCCAAATGACACCATCTATTTTGTGAAGTGCCCCAGTCCCTCCTTATGCAAAGCATCCCCCACAACATGATACTCCCACCCCCATGCTTGATGGTAGAGATGGTGTTCTTTGGCTTGCAAGCCTCACCCATTTTCCTCCAAACATAATAATGGTCTTTATGGCCAAAGTGTTCAATCAAACAGTTCGATCTTGGATTAATTACACCAGAGAATGTTTCTCCAGAAGGTAGTAAGATCTTTGTTCCCATGTGCCTTTGCAAACTGCAGTTTGCCTTTTTTGGTGACTTTGGAACAGTGGCTTCTTTGTTGCTGAGCAGCCTTTCAGGCTATGTTGATATTGGACTCTTTTTTACTGTGGATATGGCATCTTCACAAGGTCCTTTGCTGTTCTGGAATTGATTTACATTTTTTGTGGAAAAGTGTGTTCTGCTATAGAAGACAGTATGCATCTCCTTCCTGAGCTTTATTATGGCTGTGTTGTTCATACTTGCGTATTATTGTTTGTACAGATGAACGTGGAACCTTCAGCCATTTAGAAATTGTTGAAGGAGGATGAAGCAGATTTGTGCTTCTTTTTTTCTATGGTTCTTAGCTGATTTCTTTTGATTTTCCCATTATGTCAAGCAGAGAGCAGTGAGTTTGATGATAGGCCCTATCATACACTCTAATGTTGACTCCAATTAGGCTAACTGCCTATAAGTCCTCACAGGTACTGCAGTGGTAGTGCTGCTGCTTTGCAGTAAGGAGACTGTGGAAGATTGTGGGTTCGCTTCCCGGTTCCTCCCTGTGTGGATAGCACTCTGAGTACTGAGAAAAGTGCTATATAAATGTAATGAATTATTATTATTATTATTAAGAAGCTAATTGTCTAATTGCCTAAAGACATGACACAGTTAAAACTTGTAAACCACTGGAAATGTGATATATAGTCTGTAAAAATGGAAACACTCTGTGAACATTGTTGGAAAAACGTAATTTTGCCCTGCAGAAAGTAGACGTAGGTGTCTTAAATGATAGGCCAATTTTTATAGTTTGTTAGTTTAAAATCTGTAGAGGGGTTATAAAGTGAGCCTTAAAGATTTTGCCCTACGTTTATGTAAACTTCTGACTCTAACTGTAGCATTTCTGCTAACAGTGACTTGTTCATTTTTCTCAGAAATACAACTCTCAATTTACTTTTTTTCTTCTGTAATCATTTTCAAAGCAAATCTGAAAAATATCATTTATTCACTTTTTCCAACAATACGAAGGGTTTAAATTAAATCTTCTACCTGCAGTTTGTCTTTTTATGTAGCATTCATGATTTCTGCTTTTGCTATGTGCCCTAGAAACTTTTTAATTAGTCAGTGGGCAAAAACAGTTTCCAGTGTGTTGGAGAGACCATTAATAGAAGATTGTTTAACTAGGATATAGGGATGGGGTGCAGGGAATTTAGGATAGATCAGGTTCAGAACTGAATATGAAGGAACAAACAATAGTGTACAAATAAAAATGCAGAATAATGTATATTCTGACCCAATGTTTGAATGCAAATAATGAGTAACACATTAAAAAGCTAGTCTTAATGCTAGAAGTACCAAAATAAAATAAGTGAGTTGGAGTTGTATGTAGTGGAGCATCTATATATATAATTCACTAAGACGGAAGACAAGTAGCCACCCATGGAAAGCACGCCTGAAGGGGCGTGGATTCACTAAGCCGCCGACAAGTAAGACGCCCAAGACCATTGGATACGATGACAACTCGCAGAGCCACGCCCACCAACTCGGACGCGACGACTCTGAAAAAACAACATCATTTATGTTCGGCCGGGCTACACTACACATGCACCTCTCAGCCACGTTGACTTTTTGGTTACGAGGCACGACCGCATGCACCATAGCAAACTGTTTTACACGCTACATACAGCAATTCACATCCGCGACAAACATGTGTCTTCTTACATGGTCCTGCAGGAACACGGAAGACGTTTGCCCGCCCTCCAACACTCCTTTTTTCCTGGCCCGCGTCTACCCTCGCACTCTAGGCATTCAAACTGCCTGCTCATGTTCTTGGACGCAAAAACTCACCAACCACCCAATTAGCTAAGCCGGAAAACAAGTAGCCACCCATGGAAACCGGACGCAAAAACTCACCGACCACCCAGTTAGTCCCTTTCGTCTGTGCTAGGAGTCCACATGCACCTCTGAGCCACGTTGACTTTTCATTATTCTTTTCGGTTTCGACACCCGACCGCGTCATCATGCTTCTCAGAAACCTTCTGCCTGCAAAAGGTCTTTGTAATGGCACTAGACTGTCTGTTAGCGCCATTCACCGCAATGTACTGGAGTGTAAAACTATCACATCTGTAACCTCACAAACTGTCCTTATTCCCTGGATATGCCTGACCCCATCAGATTCAAGTTTGCCTTTTACTTTTACCCGAAGACAATTTCCTGTTCGATTGGCATTTGCAATGACAATTAACAAGGCACAGGGACAAACTTTCAAAAAGATATGCCTGTATCTGCCAAAACCAGTCTTCACTCACGGACCATTATATGTTGCTCTCTCCAGAGCTCCATCTTTTCATTCACTTTCTGTTGTATCCTCAAACCCTCCCTTTTTAGACAACTGTGTCTTTCCAGAAGTGTTCAACCATCAATAAATAATTATGCGGCATTTGTTATGCCGCGGGTTCACTATTGTGTTGTATTTTGCTCTCTCCAGAGTTCCATCTTTTCATTCATTTACTGTTGTATTCTCAGACCAACCCATTTTAGACAACTGTGTGTTTCCGGAAGTGTTTTGCATTCAATAAATAATTATGCATGAGATTGAGCATTAATAGGTCTGTGATGCCCTTGGATATCCCGTACTGCACATGCACTACATTGAATGGATCAACCGGGGCTTGCATTTGTTCCCCACGAACGAGGAATTCCCAGGAAGTGCGTTTCATACGCTCACACTGATTACGTCCCTACCCTTTGTACACCCCCCACCCCCGCTACTACCATGGTCGGGTGACACAAAACACGGCATCAATCCAGCTGTAAGCCGCGGTGACTGTTCATTTGCCTTCCATGGCCACCGCTTCAAATGTATTTCATGGAAACAACACTTCTTTCAATGTTATACAGATTCCTGCATCAAGTAACTGCAAGTCGCTACGCTGAATGGATCAACGTCTGTCTACCAGGCGTAGAAAGGCGTGTGTAAGCCGTTGAACCCCATTCGTGCTGCAAACTGGGGAAATACCAGTAAGTGCAACTCATACGCTCGCACTGATTACGTCCCTGCCCTTTGTACACACCCCCCTCCCACCCCCAACCCCCGCTACTACCGTGGTCGGGTAACTTAGTGGATTATATATAGAAAAGCAGCCAAAACCGCAAAGAACGATAAGTCTACGTGACTCACAGGTGCATGTGGACTGTGCCCGAGCGCCGTCCACCCCCATCCCTCGGTCTGGGAGGAGAAGGCACGATGGCGGTCCGCCAGTTTTCAGTCATGGACAATTGTGTGTTGGTTCATTCCGTGCATTGTTACAATGTTAGTTTTCTTGGTGATTTATTACATTACCCATTTTTCAAATGTTAATTTTCTCCCTGTGCTTAAAAATCATTAAAAAAGTGGCCTGATTATGCGGCGTATGGTACGCCGCGGGTTGGCTAGTAATTATATTATAGCAATAACAGAACTCTGGCTAAGTAATGCAGATGGGGTGACATTTTTAGGAAGAATAGAACAGAAAAGGGAGTGGTATTGCTGTTTATGTCAAACAGAATTCAAACAGAATTTAAACGCAAGTCCTGTTTAGTTGGACGATGAGCCCCATCTTAGTGAGGACATGTGGTTTTGTCTGAAAAGCATTAGGGAATGATACCTTATTTTAGGAGTGTGTTATAGACCGCCCAATACAGACAGTAATTTCAATGCACATCTTTTTAGTAATAGAGCGTGAGATCGATAGGCGGATCGGTGCGGCATCCGCAGTAATGCGGGCATTGCATCGGTCTGTCGTGGTGAAAAAGGAGCTGAGCCGCAAGGCGAAGCTCTCAATTTACCAGTCGATCTATGTTCCTACCCTCACCTATGGTCATGAGCTATGGGTAGTGACCGAAAGAACGAGATCGCGAATACAAGCGGCTGAAATGAGTTTCCTCCGCAGGGTGTCTGGGCTTTCCCTTAAAGATAGGGTGAGAAGCTCAGTCATCCGGGAGGGGCTCAGAGTAGAGCCGCTGCTCCTCCGCATCGAGAGGAGTCAGATGAGGTGGCTCGGGCATCTGATCAGGATGCCTCCTGGACGCCTCCCTGGTGAGGTGTTCCGGGCACGTCCAACCGGGAGGAGGCCCCGGGGAAGACCCAGGACATGCTGGAGGGACTATGTCTCTCGACTGGCCTGGGAACGCCTTGGGATTCTCCCGGAAGAGCTAGAAGAAGTGGCCGGGGAGAGGGAAGTCTGGGCATCTCTGCTCAAGCTGCTGCCCCCGCGACCCGACCTCGGATAAGCGGGAGACAATGGATGGATGGATGAAGTACACAGGGGGGTGATAAAGTCATAGGGGACTTTAACTAGTTGAATATTAATTGGGATAACTTTGTAAATAACATAGCACTTTTAGGGTATACTCACACTAGCAATTTGTTTAGTGCCTAACCATGTTTGTCTGCAGGTAACCTTTAGTGTGATAGCCAACCATACCATGCCCTGGCCTGCTTGGATGAGATGGGCCCGGACTTGGTTCAGTAGGATTCGGGAACAGTGTGATCACTAAATGTGCCAGAGAATGGGAACACAAACATGATTTCAATGATACAATATTATTTCATTCAATACCATTTGAGTTAAAAACAGGTGTTGTAGTTGGCAGGAAAAGCTGCAAATTTGTGCATGCAGCATGATTAACGGCAAAGTACTGTGCTGCACACTCAGCATAAATCTGTGAGAGCATAGAATATTATCCTGCCCTACACGACTCTTAATAAAAAAAATACAAAATAAGGAAAATCTTTTGACATGCATGCTGTCACTCCGTGTTCGGAAACTTTGATCTAGTTTTGGATTCACACAAGTCGCATGGTGATGATGAAAGTGTGCCTGGGCCCAGTGCGAGTGCAGGTCAGCGGGGGAGTGGTGTGGAGGATAGTCATGCTCAGGCATGGCTCTGAACAAACGTGGTATGTTAAAGCATCAACATGGAGGGAAGCCTGTCTGGATTTAGTATTTATTAATAATCAGGATAGAATTGAGGATGTAGAGGTGATTGAACCATTAGGGTCAAGTAACCATAATTTAATATAGTTCTCACTGTTTCGGAGGACTGCTAATGCAAAGACTAAAACTATTAATTTTAACTTTGGGAGGACAAATTTTGGGCAGATGCGGCAGAGTCTGAGGAGGATGCACTGGGATAAACTTTTAAATGTGGGGACAGTTGAGGAGCAAAGGAACAGGTTTAAAAACATTTTAAATATAAAGTAGGACAGGTATGTACCTAAATTTGCAATTAGTAGGAAATTAAGGAGGATAATTAGGGAGGCTAAATGGCAGAAAGAGGGGAATATAGGTGGTAAAGCGAAAGAAGGCTCAAAGAGATACGTTCAGTATTTTAGTATTGAAAGAACAGTCAAGAAGGAAGTACTACTAAGGATGTACTGGGTGGTTTGGAAATTGTAGAGGGAGAAGGACTACTTAGATTAAGTAGACTGGGATCAAAAAAATCACCAGGACCAGATAATATTTGCCATGGAGTTGTTACAGAGGCTAGAGAGTAAATATATAAACCCTTGACACACATTTTTTGGAAGTCACTGCGGACTGGGGAGGTTCCCAAGGACTAGTAAATGATAAGATCCAATCAACTATAGGCCAGTAAGCTTAATGTGCATCAAAGGTAATTAATGGGAGGAATTATTAAGGATGAGATTTAACAGCACATGGCAAGAACAGGAATTTTAATGAACAGTCAGCATGGCTTCAGAAGAAGGAGGTCATGTTTTACCAAAATGCTGGCATTCTATGACGTAGCAATATTAGGATATGATCAAAGTACAGGAACTGATAGTATTTATTGTGATATTCAGAGAGTATTTGATAAGGTGCCAAATGAAATGTTGGGCATCAAACTAAAAGAAGTAAAAGTTTAGGTTGTTGTTTGTAGATCGGTGCAAAATTGACTCACACACAGAAAGCAGAGGATTATGGTTTGAGGAATCCTATCAGAACTTGCTCACGTTAAGAGTGGTATTCCACAGGGGTTAGAGCTAGGGCCACTGCTGTTTTTAGTATTTTTAACATATAAATGATTTCGATAGGAATAAAAGTAACAAGCTGGATAAGTTTACAGATGATTCCAAACTAGATGGATTGGAAGATAATCTAGAATCTGTTGAATCATTACAGAAGGACTTCGACAGCATTAGGGAATCCATTCCCGGACGGGTTTATCCATTCCCGGGAATTCGGGAATCCCGGGCTCCCAGGGATGACACAGTGCACAGGCATCTCACATGTGAACGGTTTTAGAACGAGCAACACTTACTTTTAATAAAACTACTGCAATATGTTGACACCAATAAAAGACTAACCTTAACTACAAGCAGTTCATGCTGTCATATAAGTACATGTATCTATGTAGTTGCAGAAATAAGAGTGTAGAAAACACAATGTGTCCAGCGTGTGGTCATCCAGGCGAGAGCGCGCCTTCGTGCAGAGTACTCCAGCCGCTGAGAAAGCATGCTCTGCCTGCATTGAAGTAGGCGGCACAGTCATCAGATACTGATACACTTCTTCTAAACAACGGCGCGCTTGCTGTTGCTCTGAAACACCGGCATTTCAGCTTTTACTGATGCATCCAGTTTCTTATCATTCTGTGATGGTAAGTTTCTTAGCACAGATAATGCAGATGCAACAGACTGACGCATTGCAATTTCAAGTTCCTGTTCAAAGCTGTCAACAGCACAGACGTCAATGAACTCTGCCCCCTCCCGGCATTCGGTCCACTGTGCTCAGTCTTAGTGGGAGCCGGGAGACTGACTGCTGCTGGTCTGTTGTTGACTGAATTAATGAGCAACACACTACACCGTGGGCCAAGAAACCGTGCCACTTAATTATTTTCAATTATAACTCTGTTATTTCTTGATTGATTTTTACACTTTTGCACGCTATATATGAGAGCTTGGCCATTCCCGTTTTCCCGGGAATTACAGCAGTTTCATTTCCGGGAATGTGGGAATGGATTCCGTAGACAGCATACAGGCTTGGGCAGATTTGTGGCAGGTGGAATTTAAGTAAATGTAAAGGCTGTATACCACAGTGTGTAGAATACAAGCCCAAGGAGGTTTTGCTCTAAATTTACAACTCAGTGGTGAGGCTTTAACTGGAGTACTGTGTACAGTTTTGGTCTCCAGCTTACAAAAAGTATAAAGAAACACTAGAAAAAGTCCAGAGAAGAGCGACTAGGCTGATTCCAGGGATATAAGGGATGCATTATGAGGAAAGATGAAAGAACTGAGAGTTTTCAGTTTAAGCAAAAGAAGATTAAGCGAAGACATAATTAAACTGTTTACAATTATGAATGGATTTAGTACAGTGGATGGGGAGAGTATTATTTTTAAAATTTGTTCATCAAGGGACACAGTTGCAGACTTAAGGGTAAAGTTTGTATGAACATTAGGATTCTTTACTTGGAGAACCACAGATATGTGGAATAAGCTACTAAATATTGTGGTAGACAGTTTGGACTTTAGGGACTTTTCAAATGAGACTTGATTTTTTTTTTTTTTTTGAAGAATTAAGTGTATTGGACTGGTGAATGGCCTGTCCTTGTCTAGAGTTCTTTGCAAGTGACCTGGTTATTCGGAAATATAAACCCTGAACTGGGTTACAGTTAAAAATTTTGTAGTCTGGGCATCGCTCTTGTACTCTGTCAACTTATACATGTGTTGGCTTTGTACATGAACCCAGCAGCCATTGGTGCAATCTCATTATCCCTCCTGGTTGAAATCACCTTTCTAATTATTTCATACATCAATAAATTTGTTTATGAGCTGAACGTACAGTGCTAAGCTCAGCAGTACAATCTTGGGAGCAGATTTGGAGGTAACATGTTAAATGTAACATTTTATGTTGCCCGATTACTTATTTTATATGATTTTTGTTATATTTGCATAGGTATTTTATTGAAGTAAAAATAACCACGTTATTATTAACCTAGCAGCACTAGGTGTAAGGCAATTGGCTGCTTTTAACACTAGAATTACCAAAGCTTACGAAAAAACTCGGAAATCTGTCCCACCTTAAATTCGCTTGCACGTCTCCATTCAGCGTCTTTTGTCTTGTAAATGTGTCAATAAGTCCAAGCAGCCTGCTAGCCCATCCTCCCACCGCCAACAGAAAGTACAGTGACTGCAAAAGTCCAATGGCAGCTTACACCAGCAACTATAAACTCTTCAGTACTCTCTGCGCTAGTGTTTAGATCTGGACAGTGGATGTGCCCAAAAAAGAAGTCTGACTGCATTCTTGTACCATTGATCATGTACTGAAGTGTCAGCAGGTATTTTTCGCGGCATTACACATGTAATTTGTAAGCATGCCCTTGTCGATCAAATATAGGAAGCTCTGCTGTTGTGACTTTACGCTGCAGGAAGGTAAGTAAATCAAGGTAAATAACATTCAATCTGGCATTTATATAAGTAACATATATATGTTTATGTAATGTCCATCACAAAACAATCACAAACAGGACTTTGCACAATATATTGGCTATCTCTGTAAGCCGTGGTGCTTTGTTGGAGGACAGGTGTGGGGCTGACTGACTGGCAGGATGACGCCCGACCTCTTGGTGCATCGAAACGGTGCCATCTTTCTCCTTTATGCCTGGTGCAGCTGCATTGTTCATATGTGAGTGGACATTTCTTGTGAGGGGTGCTTCTGTTCTCTTTCTCTGATGTAGAACCCTTGTCTTCATCTGAGTTTCACCTCTGTTATAGCACGTCTTTATGTGAAAACAGCAGTGTCAGATCAGGGAGAGCGTGAAGGCGACTGAGAGAATAAAACTGAATAACAAAAATTTCTAACCTTTACAAGTACCATACATTTACCGGCTGTTAACAGACTCAAATTAGATGTATGATTTTATTGTATAATAGTAACAATAAGATCGGCTCACTACTCAAAACTTTTATTCTGGGACACGTGAAGACTCGAACCTGCAACTTTTTGAATAGGTGTCCATAGTTCTAACCGCTGTACTACCAATCACTACAAGGAACTACACTTACTCGATTTCTTTTTCTCCGGTTATAGTCTTGAATAAAAGCGCACTTATTCTGTATATTTGTACCTTTTATGAAAGTGCTTATTTGATATTTGGACTTCAGTCTTCACACATTATACACTTCATGTCAAAATTTTGTTGTTTGTACTAAAACATGGAAAAAGTTTGTCTTTTAGATATGTGTTCAACATTCCTGTCATCCTACACTTACATAGATTGTTGTAGACACGGAATACACATGAAATGCATGTATTCCAAATAATGATATATTTTTTAGCCTATGCACCTCTAGGTACCTGACTCCCTGATAAACAAGGCTTCAGTTGGGAGAGGGTTTTGCAGTTTCTGCAGCGGTGGGGGGTAAGGTATAGCTTGCTGCTTGGGCTTATTGACACATTTACAAGACAAAAGATGCTGAGATGCGAGAGGATATAAGGTGAGTTTGGTAATTCTTGTGTTAATCCAGCTTATTGTTAATCAAGCTACTTGCTATAGATATGTTGAACCAGTGTGATCCGGTGACACAAATTACTAGTGTTCATACTGCGATTATTTGATATCTCAGTTCTGGGATGTTAAAAGGGGATGAATATTATTTATTTCACAGCACATGATTGAGTAAATGTATTTATGAAACTCAAAGAAATTGTAATATGACTGCATTTCTGGTCAGTTTCGTGAAGGCTGCAGTGACGCCTTAGGATTTAATAACAAATGATGCCCAGTCAAATGTGCAGTTTTTCATACAATAGAAGAAAAGTAACACACTGTTTACAATTCATTACATTTTATAATAAGTATCTGTATAACATTTAGTTACTTTTATTGTAAGTAGTGAATAATGTAATGTTTTTTTAAATAATGTTTCCCTCACTGCACAGGAGACGTAGCCTCGATGCTTATTTTTGGATTCACAACAGATGTTGATCGTGTTTAAACATTTTTAGTGCACATTAGTCCATTATGCCAAATGAGAACCTCATAAGTGGACTTGCGCATGTAAACTAAGGTTTTTAAGAAACCAAGTGTCAGCCTTAACCAGTGTCGGCAGGTAAACTCACTCACTGATTCATTTTGAAAACTCAGTTACTTTATATATATATATATATATATATATATATATATATATATATATATATATATATATATATATATAATAAAAAGACACACACCACCCCATTTCAGAAACACGTACACTATCTTTATTTTGACTGTACATTTTTTATAACAAAACACAATTGGTTATAACATTAATGACAACAATTAAAGAAGTAATATTTATAGTTTATTTTGCAAGAATTTTTTTCCAGTTTCATCACTGCTCTGACTGCCTACTCATGACCATTTGAATAAAGTCTAGTCACCAACATCCATTCACTACTTTTAAATTTTAGTTTTAGAGTACAGTATACATTTGCCATTTTATTAAGTGTGTAACCATGCAGTTTTTTCAAATTTAAGTTGACCATCACTCAGAAACCTTACCTGATGGCTGTCTATTAAGCCCCTGCCATACTGTATAATTTTTATAATGATTTTCAGTAGCAGACTTCATTAAATAATGCTAGGGTACATTATTTGGCTGTCAAAATGCAGCGAGCTTATAACAATTTGGAAATTGTGCTGTGCTGAAAAGTCATGATGCAGTAACCTGTCATCCAATGCATGTCCTATACGTTTAATTTGAAAAGTTAAAAGCAATGGGACCTACTAATTATAGTCTCAACTGAAAGTAGTGTAGTGTGCTGCTGGCCTTGGTGAATTTGTCCTTGATTTGCTCAACTTTGAATAAGCTGATCACCACTTTGAAAATTATAAGTGATAGGTCAAACTTGAAGTAGATTCAGACTAACCAGGCCACAAGCAACAACCATCCATCCATTACCTAACCCTCTATATCCTAACTACAGGGTCACGGGGGTCTGCTGGAGCCAATCCCAGCCAACACAGGGTGCAAGGCAGGAAACAAACAAACCCTGGGCAGAGCACCAAGCAACAACCATTTAAAGATGAAAGTAAATGCCATTTCAAATTATTTACTATCAATCGGGGTAGTCATGACAAATGAAATGGTTAGATATATACTTCCTTCTAGGGGTGGGCGGTATGACCAAAATTCTATATCACAGTATTTTTCTAAATTATCCCGGTTTCACGGTATTCGACGGTATTTTTTCCCCCATGCATGAGTGGATGTTAACCACATTTTCCACTGCAATTACTGGCTAAGAATAACCTATTCCACTGTCAAAAGCATTGTACATTGTACAAAAAAAAACATTTTAATGTGCACACAAGTATTAATACAGGTTTGCATGGCCCCATAAAGTGATAGTTTTCAAGGGGGTGGCACTAATGAAAAGAAGGAATCACATTGCATGACCGATTAAGTCAAAATATAGAACCTTTTTATTGAACAAATTTTGCAAAAACAAACTATAATTTTGACAACATATTTTCAACCATCCAAAGAGGCATATAGACTTAGTAAAATATCCAGAAGTGCTTGTCAAAAGTTGTATTGCACTGAACATGTCTTAGAAAAGGAATAAATAATAAATATTTTTTGTAAACCAACTACATTTTCTATTAAAGTTAATCTCTGTCCACTGACACGTTAGAGTGACTTTTTAAACAACTTTACCATCATTAAACTGCATGATGTTTAAACTAATAAATAATAATAAAATAAATAATAGTATTATTACTGATTGTTGCACTCTTACTTCAAGGCTTCAAGCCCAGGTGCATTACACAGTATTCACCAAATTAAAATAAAATAAAACAAGTGCAACTTGGTGATGACATCTTTACCAACTGAACCACCATTAAGGCAAACTGCATTAATATGGACCTTGCTTCAAGCTAAGCTATATGCATAAATAATAAAACTGCAACTTGCATTTATAATGCTATTTATGGTATAGCCCTACGGAATCGTATTAGGGCCACGGTGAAGAAAAAAAAAATACGGACACAGGGAAGAAAAAAACAAACTATATGTCGAGAATAAAGTCAACATTTCCACTTTATTCTTGCCGTTTATGTCGAGATTAAAGTCGACATTTCCACTTTATTCTCATAGTTTACTTCATAAGTAGAATGTCGTAAACTAAACATCTTCCTAAAATCAATGTTTAATTTACTAGATTTTGTCAAACCCCGTCATAAGTTAATGTAGCACATTAAATGCTTTGTGTTAAGTGTTCCCTGACCCAGTTGTTAATCATTATGCTTCTTAAACTGACTTCCTCTGCACTAAGAGGAGACAGCGATCACCGCACAGAATCCATTCACTTCATGATATTCCTGCTCTCTGAAAATTTAGAATGCTAAGATAAATACTTGATATCATTTTCATGATGAAATGCATTAAAGCAGGTATTAAACATGCACGGTAGTGAGGCGGTAGTGCTGCTCCCTCACAGTAAGGTGTCCCCGGGTGTATGTTCACTGTAGAGAACTTTATGGCAGGTGTGACGAGGCTCCAAAAAACTGGATGTATGAATGGTTATCGCGCAGGTTTAACTTAAATATTTTGTAAATGTTGGGTTTGTGATCTGGTGGTTGCAGACATGAACACAGAATTCAGTGCATGTTTTTCTGAGCGGGCTTTCTTTATTGCACGCGTGTGGTCTGTATCTGACGTACCAGAACCCCAGTTCCTATCCTTCCTTTTTCTTTCTCCACATAACCAATTACCACACGATAAACGTCTCTGTGAAATTAAAACTAGTTTTAAACTTAGCCAACGGATTGTTCAGAACTTTAAAAATATCTTTGTTATACATGTTTAATTATGCCATCCATTCAGGGTTGCGCCCATCCCTGAACGAGTCGCCAGCACATCGCAGGGTGAATACGAGCAAAACATACACTAGCAGGGTCAATATAGCATAACAAAACCCCACATCCTACATGACTTTGAAAGGAAACTGAAGCACGCCAAGTAAACCCACCAGAAAAACATGCAAATGCAAGGCAGGGTACACCCGAGACACCCTTGCTGCGAGGCAGCAGTGCAACCTCCACGCCGCCGTGCTCCCACATGATTAATACATGCTTTAATGCATTTCACCATGAAAATTATATCAAGTATTTATCTTAGCATTCTAAATGTTCAGAGAGCAGGAATATCATGAAGTGAATGTATTCTGTGCAGCGATCGCTGCCAACGCCTCCTCTTAGTGCAAGAGGAAGTCAGTTTAAGAAGCTCGGGAAACACTTAACACAAAGCATTTAATGTGCTATATAACTTATGACAGGGTTTGAAGTTTAGTTTACGATGTTCTACTTTAATGACAAATTACGAGAATAAAGTCAACATGTCGTCACACTATTACACAGTACCCAGGTACATTACACTGTATTGAAAACAAATAAAACAAGTACAACTTGGCTTGCAGTATCATCCAGTAGTATAGAAACAGTATTTACACATTTGAACATAATTGGACACATCCAACCTTTTAAAACCAAAGTATCTCCAGGCAACGGACGTGACTCCTTTTTTTTCGGCAAAAGTTCTTCTGTGTCATCATGTTCAACTTTATCGTCAGCTACAGCTTCAGTTTCGGAATGTTCTCTGTCCATTTTCACCGTGCAATACCTACACTACCACTACCTATTTGGTGGTGTAGCAGTGAAAAAGAGCCCCTGCACAACAAATCTGTGTTTAGCGGTGTAGCAGTGAAAAAGGTCCCCACTTGAACAGTTTCCCGCTGCGACACGTTCCGAACGTTGTTTAGGCAATTTAAACCGGTGTTGTGGTATAAAAAAAATCCATATTATAAAAAAAAATAAAAAACGGTTTTCGGTATGAACTGGTATACCGCCCAGCACTACTTCCTTCTGTGATAAAGGTGTCTTATATTGTTCCTTTATAAGTTAAAAAAAAATAAAAAAAATTGTATTCTATAAAACGTCTGTAAATTAGACTTGCTAATTTGTATGACATGCTACTCCTCCATTAATGTTTCCAGATTAATGTGAATTTCTAGAAACTGAATTAATGCTGCAGTTGCATATAAAATTCATGGCATAACATTTATAGTGGCACTTCAAGTTATAAATGGATTTTGTTAAGAGATTAACATTTTATACACTTGTGTTATTATATGTTTTAATGCATAAGTAAGCTTTTGCAGTATGTTTTACCTGAGAGGTTTTTCATTTTCGGTTTAGGGCTTGCAACTAATGATTATTTTGGTAGTCGACTAATCGTTCAATTCTTTTTTTCCGATTAGTCACGATTAATCATGCTTGACTATTTTGATGCCTGTGACCTGTGGTTGCACATCCTGTTCAGGGCTCCAGTGCGTGTCTTAACTCATCTGCTCACATCTGTCCAACTGTGAATGTCACCCTGATGTCTCTGCATTGACACAATTAAAATTAATAATCAAATTAAAATAACAACCAGTGAAACATATGAATTTGAAAATGATCAGATGTTTTATATTAGTGTCACCATCACAAAAAAAAGAAATGCATTAAACAATACAAACTAAAGTGCACATAGTCTGTAAACAAAAAAGTGCATTTAACTTAACCACAAATGGTCACTGGTGTGTCTTAAAGTCCAAAAGTTTAAATAAAGCTTCAATTCAAATAAAATAAAACAATAATGTACATTTTATAAAAGATTCAGTTCATATATTCCTGATTGCAGTGCAGGAACATGAGCATTTCGACCTGCTCTGGTGTGAGGCTGGCTCTCTTCTTCGTGTCAATGTTCCCACCTGCTGAGAAGAGACGCTCAGAGAGAGTAGAGGTAGCAGGAATACACAAGAATGATTTTGCAGACAGAGAAAAATGTTTTAATCGTCACACTCTGAAGGAAATGTATGGCAAAATAAAAAAAATAATGGACTAAAATATGTAACAGGCTAATTACTGATATACTCCAAAACACAAGTTACCTAACGTTAGTTAGAGATGGATTACTATTCATATGAACTCAAGTATTATACGAAAAAAGAAGACAAAAAACCTAGGATGGCTCAGCTACTGCTATTCACTTGTTTACTATAGCTCCAAACATGTTAGCAAACATAAATGAAATTATATTCATTTAACTGTTAAACCACCAGAACTGGTATTATTCGGTTCCCAATGCAATTTGCCAGCACACCGGAGCCGAGTATATTCGGTGATGTATATTCATTGAATGCTGCAACCAGCTATAATCGTCTCAGTGCAATTTGCCAGCACGCAGGGGGCAAGTATATTCAGTGACATACATTCATTGAACCCCGCAACCGGCTATATTTGCTTCACAGACCAATTTGCCAGTATGCTGGAGCTGATCAGTCAGTGCCGTATATTCGTTGAGCAGCCAGCTCATGACCACTGCGCAGCACTACTGTCTCTGGGATTCAGTCACTGCACTAGACGAACCTGCAATCATCAGCGTTTGCGTGCAGCCAGTTCAAGCGCAGTTGGCTCGGTGATTTACTGAATTTCATCAGTGGCTTCAGTTGCACCTTGAACATATAATAGTACATTGTTGCAGTAGTTTTTTTTACAGTTTTTACAGTTCATTTCCTGTGTGTAAAATGATCAGTGTTGCAGTAATTGTGATGCTCTTTGCATGAAAAAAAAAATGTGTTCCATTAAAATTGAACATTTTCTTTGTGAATTGTGATGTTTAAAAATGCAGCTAAAAAGTATTTGGCGTCCAGGGGTACATTAACCCCCAAGTATGTGTCGGTTTAAGGGTTAACTATCATTGTCGAAACCTTGATATACACATTATAGTACAAGCATCAATGTTAACACGTGACACTAACTTTACTCACTAAAACTTACCTCTCAAGAGACTGCAGCATCGCAGCTCCAGGATCTCAATTTTTTTCCATCCCTTTCCCCCTCCTTTATGTGACTCGCCATTGCGACCACATTTATTTTCTTCTTCTCCTCAGACGTTCTTCTTCGTTAGTAGGACTGTGTGCAGTCTTGACAAGCAATAACAAACGATACTGCCTCCAGACATTCATGTAGTGCATTGCACTTACAAAAACCAATGTGGTTCTTTGTGACTGGAGCCTCTATTGAAGGTTCTGTTTTTGACACATCGACAATAAAAAAAAATCCGCGTCGACGTTGTCGATTACGTCGACTAATCGTTGCAGCCCTATTTCGGTTAAATTTTTCCATTATCATGGTTCTTTACCTAAATCTTACTAACATTTACTGGCAGAACTATTGCTTCCTGCCCCAAACCCGTAGCCCCTCATTTTATTTTTATTGTATTTTGTATTAACGTGTAATTGTCAGTCCCAGGAGGATATTATAAACTGTAGATTTTCATTGCTTGCAGTCTTTTAGCTGATTATAATTTGTGACATAATATGCAAGTCATTTTTATAATTATATCTATATATATAATTCACTAAGCCAGAAAACAAGTAGCCACCCATGGAAAGCACGCCGGAAGGGGCGTGGATTCACTAAGCCGCCAACAAGTAAGCCGCCAATGGCGCACGCAGGAAGGAACCATGCCCACCAACTCTAAGATCATTGGATTACGACGACAACTCGCAGAGCCACGGCCACCAACCCGGACGCGTCGACTGGGAAAAAACGCTGTCATTTATCTTCATCTGGGCTACAGTACACATGCACCTCTGAGCCACGTTGACTTTTCGCTTACGACGCACGACTGCATGCACCATAGCAATCTGTTTTACACGCTACATGCAGCAATTCGTTTCCGCGACAAACATGCATCTTCTTAGATGGTCCTGCAGGAACAGGGAAAACGTTTCCCGCCCACCAATGCAGGACCATGTAAAAAGAGGCATGTTTGTCGCGGATGTGAATTGCTGAATGCAGCGTCTAAAACAGTTAATAGGCTGCAACAAAATTATGAAAGTACAGGCGCATTTTTTCACACAAGCTGTGTGTGGGTGAGTTGGTGTTAGTTAGTTAATTAGTTCCTCGAAGGATTTCAACATTTAATATGCACAAGCGGTAATACTACAAAAGCAGCCCAAACCAGAAAAGACGACTGGCAAAAAATGGCAGACAAATTAAACGCGTGTGCATTGTACTTACTGAAAGCAGCGTTACGGATTTTGCAAATGTTCATTTTTTTCCCTGTGCTTAAAAACATTTAAAAAGCGGCGTGATTATGCAACGTATACTACGCCACGGCTTGGTATGCAGCATTTATAACAGTTTGTCGCGGATAATTTGCCTTTTACTATATAAACACGTGTGCATTGTACTTACTGAAAGCAGCGTTACGGATTTTGCAAATGTTCATCATATATAATCCACCAAGTCGTCCGACTGTGCGGGCGCATTTTTTTTCACACAAGCTGTGTGGGTGGGTTGGTGTTAGTTAATTAGTTCCTCGAAGCATTTCAACATTTAATATGCACAAGCAGGGTTGGTGTTAGTTAATTAGTTCCTCGAAGGATTTTAACATTTAATCGTCATCATATATAATCCACCAAATCGTCCGACCGTGTGATACAAACGACAGAGCACCGCCCAAGAACTCGAACCGCTAGAGAGACATGCCCACCAACTCTAAGAGCACCAATTCTATACGCCTGCCCGCCTGACTGTTACCAGCATTCACCGCAATGTGCTGGAGTGTAAAACCATCACAACTATGATAGTTGTATCATCAGTTGAACTATCAGACACTGTCTATATCTAAGAAGATATATATATACTCATATAGATATACAGTGGAACCTCGAGATACGATCACCTCTGTATACGAGAAATTCAAAATACGAGGAAAGTATGAGCGAAAAATTCAGATCTAAATGCGAGCATTGGCTCGCGTAACGAGCCACGAGCCAGGCTGTGGGTATAGCTCTCAGCTTAGCGAGGGGGTGTGGTAGCAGTTGCGAGCCGCGATCTGCGGTGTCTGCGTTTCTCACCTAAGTGCACAGGTGGGAAACTGCCCACATCCATGATTGTTCCTGTGGCCGATGGGCTGCAGCTGCCATGTCCTCCCCGCATATATAGAGAAGCGCGAGCCAGTTAAGGGGGAGAAGAAGTAAAAGAAAAGAGAGGAGAGAGAACGGAGGTTGCAGCAGGCAGGCAGGCAGGAAGTCGGTGCGGGAGAGCGAGCGAGTGCAGGGTCGCGTGTAGCTGAACAGTGAGCTGAACAGGCGAGCCAAACAGCTGAAGCAGGACGGTGTAGAGAAGGTCAGCTGCATTAAGAGTGTCTCGCCTGTTGCAGAGCCTGCAGGTGAGACGCTAACAGAGAAGAAGCACCGGGGATTGTCATCTGTTTTTTAAAGACTGCATCCTTTTGACGTTTTAACCTCGTGTTAAAAGATTGTTAATCTTGTGTATTTTAAACCTCCACTTCACAACTGTTTTAAGGATTATTTATTTAAAGATTTATTGAATGCTCTACTGCACTTTGGACACCTGTTTTGATTCTTTTAATAATCAGTTATATTATTTACCAGTGTTATTTATTAAAGGTAGACTACAGTATATATAATTTATCAGTGTTATTTGTTAGGAAAATTGATTTTTATTTTAATATATTTGGGGTGCGGAACGGATTAACTGGATTCCCATTATTTTCAATGGGGAAGTTTGTTCTAGATACGAGAAATTCGCTATACAAGCTCAGTGCTGGAACGAATTAAACTCGTATCTAGAGGTTCCACTGTATATATATTATATAGATACTCATTCATCCGGCACGTGTCCACCCACGCTCTCAAGGCATTCACAGTGCCTGCTCATATGCTCGAACACAACAACTCGCCACACACAAATCTTGCTTTATATGACTCAACATGGGAAACCTCACCCTGCCCGGACACGGAGAGGATTGACAGATTGATAGCTCTTTCTCGAATTGTTCCCCACGAACGAGGAATACCCACTGAGTGCGGGTTATACGCTCCCTCGGAATACGTCCCTGCCCTGTGTACGCTCCCCACCCCCCTCCTACTACTGTGGTTGGGTGACTTGGTGGATTATATATAGAAAAGCAGCCGAAACCGCAAAGAACAATGAAAGGACAACGTGGCTCAGAGGCGCACAGACGACAGCGACTCAGGTGAGGAGTTGGGAGCAGCAAGTCTTTGATAGGCTGCAACAAAATGATGAAAGAACCGGCGCATTTTTTTCACACAAGCTGGGTGGGTGAGTGTTAGTTAATTAGTTACTCGAAAGATTTCAAGATTTAATATGCACAAGCGGTAACACTGCAAAATAAACCCAAACCTGAAAAGACGGCTGGCAAATTAAACGCGTGTGCATTGTACTTACTGAACGCACCGTGAACCCAAAATCTTCCACAGTCTCCTTACTGTTAACCAGAAACACTACCACTGCGCTACAAGGCAGAAAATGCAGTTAACGAATGCACAGGGCTCAATTTTATTTTCACTTCTGTTTGGACAACTGTGTCGTTCAGGAAGTGTTCACCCATCAATACATAATTATGCGGCGCATGCTACGCCGCGGGTTGGCTAGTATAACAATATTACTGTATCTATTTCAGAATCAGGTTATTTAAATTAATGTCTGTTGCGAATGGCGGAGATAGTACTTCATTCCTACTAAAGTTATTCCTTTAACACTAGAATTACCAGAGCCTACGAAAAAACTCGTAGATCCGGCCCACCTTAAATTGCTTCTTAAATCCGTTCACATCTCTCCGCCAGCTTCCTTTGTCCTCTAAATGTGCTGATAAAAGACAAGCTGCCAGCAGCCGGCTATTTCATCCCCCCACCGACTTAGAACGTGAGCGAACTTTTCCCAGCTCATGCCTTGATTGATTATGTGGGAGTGAAGTGGAGTTTTACAGTGGAAATAATAGATAGTTATTTGGAACACACGCATTTCATGTGTGTTCCGTTTCTAAAGTAATCTGTGTAAACACTAAGATCGGGGGGAGGGGTGATGTTAGAGCGCCTGAGCTTATTCAGTGCAGCAGGAACAACGCACGTTGATCTTTTTTCTTCTTTCAGTACACGTGCCTTCCCTGTTTATTTATATATCTCTGCCTGTCTGTCTCTCTATTACGCAGTGCTCGGTCTGTCTGTGTGTTATGGATCTTAAAAATAACAGTTATAAGGGCAGTTGTTCCTGTTAATTGCAGTCTCAGTTGTTAAAAAAATATTTTAAAAGGAGCATCCCACATGAAAATATAACAACCTCATTAACTGACAGTGCATACCAATTTATAAATTTTATGTCCGTTTGAGGTTAAAAAGAAAAAAAAGCAACACTTCGTCCCCAGCGGGGAATCGAACTCAGGTCTGTGAGGCGGCAAAGCTGCTGTGCTCTAAGAGGCAAATCTTAGCGCGCTACTCCATGGAAGCTGTTGTATCATCCTTGAAGCTTTTTGTGAAAGTGTTCATTTGATCTTTGGAACTCGGGCTTTACACATTCTATAGTTTATGCCTACTACATTTTGTAACATTTATTACTAAGATATGAAAAAGTTTCTGTTTTAACAATGTGTTTACACAGATTACTTTAGAAACGGAACACGCATGAAATGTGTGTGTTCCAAATAACGATCTATTATTTCCACTGTAAAACTCCACTTCACTCCCAGATAATCAATCAAGGCATGAGCTTGGAAAAGTTTGCTCACGTTCTAAGTCGGTGGGAGGATGGAATAGCCGGCTGCTGGCAGATTGTCTTTTATTAGCACATTTAGAGGACAAAGGATGCTGGCAGAGAGGTGTGAACGGATTTAAGAAGCGATTTAAGGTGGGCCGGATCTACGAGTTTTTTCGTAGGCTCTGGTAATTCTAGTGTTAAAAGGTATTGAGAAGAAGAGGACAGCACAGTAATCCTTAAACTTGCCAATTAGAAATTATCAGTTTGAGGGGCATGCATCGTGTTCAATGTTTATTCTGTGATTAAAAAAAAAAAAAAAAAAAAAAATCAAGCTTTCATTTGAAATGATAGCTTGGCCAAATAAGAATAATGGTAATGTAAAAAAACATTTAAAAATATACATCTTTACTAAAATTGTTTTGGCAAATGAACTGTATGTCTAACGCTGAAAACATAACACAATAGGGTCTTGTATAAAACCTTGGTTAGATTCCATACTTAAGTTTTGCTTAGTCTCAAAAGGCAAAAACATCATATGCTCCAAAAAAAAACATTTTTTATACAGTTTGAGTATTGCCTATCCTAAATGCCTGAGACCATAGTAGATATAGTATACTAGCAAAATACCTGCGCTTCGCAGCGGAGAAGTAGTGTGTTAAAGAGGTTATGTAAATATATATATACATATACATATATACATATATATACATATCTACATATACATATATATATATATATATACACACATATACACATCCACATATATATACATATATATATACACATAACATATATATATACACATACATAAACACACACATATACATATATACATACATACATAGTGCGTTGTAACACGGGCTGTGATTGTTACTTGGGAGGGAGACGACAAATCACAGCTTCCCGCTTTCTAATCGGGCCTGTGATTGGTGCTTTGACGGATGCCCAGATCCCACAGTATGTCCCCTTAGAAGAGGCGTTAGGCAAGTGTAATTGAATAGCGGTGCTGCAAGTTTAGCTTTACACCTGTTTTTAAGGCTTATTGACTGAAAGGGGCTTTCATGAAAAAACTTAGGGCTTTGCTACAGGATACACCCTCCACAAGTTAAGGAAGTAAAAATAAAGGTATATATTTCTGTTTTATTTAAACCTTTTAAGTTTGTATGTGGGTGGCATGGTGGCGCAGTGAAAGGTGCCAGTTAGGAGACCCGGGTTCGCTTCCCTGCGTGGAGTTTGAATGTTCTCCCTGTGTCTGTCTGGGTTTCCTACGGGTACTCCGGTTTCCTCCCACAGTCCAAAGACATGCAGGTTAGGTGCATTGGCGATTCTAAATTGTCCATGGTGTGTGGGTGTGTGTGCCCTGCGGTGGGCTGGCACCTTGCCCGGGGTTTGTTTCTTGCCTTGTGCCCTGTGTTGGCAGGGATTGGCTCCTGTATTTAGGATATAGCGGGTTGGATAATGGATGGATGGACATTTGTATGCAAAGCCCCATTTGCACGATTTCGGTTTTTTTCATTCTTCAGTAATATTTCAGCAAACCCGGAGCTTGTCAGTTCAAATCCTGGTACTGACACCACTGTGTGACCCTGAGGAAGTCACTTCACCTGCCTGTGCTGCAAAAAACAAAAGTAATATAATAAATTGTACCTCAGATGTTGCAAGTTGCTGGAATAAAGGCATAAGTCAAATAGATAAATATGTATTATACACATAGGAACTATTCATTTATTTTCAGTTAAGTCATCTGCAGCAAACCTTTATAAATGAGGGTTTCTCCTTTTTAGATAGTGCAAACTATTTCTTCTTCATTGAAGTTTTCTCTTGGAGAGCTTTTTTCATTTCATTGAAAATTAAAGCAGCAGCTGCCAAAATATGTAGCTTTCTTATTAATTTTTCAATATTGTGTAAAATAACTTTATAAAGTAACATAAAAGGTTTAAATACTGGTTTTCCTTTTACACTAAAATATTACTAAAGAGATACAAAAAAAGTAAAATGCATATGTTGTTTTTCTTTAAGGAGATTAAATATTACTGAAGAAAAAAAAAAAAACTAAAACAGCCAAATGGGGCTATGCATACGAACTTAAAAGGTTTAAATAAAACAGAAATATATACCTTTTATTTTTACTTCCTTAACTTGTGGAGGGTGTATCCTGTAGCAAAGCCCTAAGTTTTTTCATGAAAGCCCATTTCAGTCAATAAGTCTTAAGAAGAGGTGTAAAGATATTGATAATAAGCTATGCAAACCCACCAAGACATGCAATCGTTTAAATCAAGGCGCGAGTCGAAAAACACCATCCGATACTATTAGTTAACGATTAACACATTTCTATATGTATTGTAAGCATACAATACAACTGATAATATGTTGCGCTTATTTATCTGGTGTACCGACATTTTTGCACGTTTAACGGCTGAAATCTAACGTGGTTTGTGCCCTTTAGAATGAAAACAGTTTGCATTTACCTTTTTAATAAAAAGCGAGCTTTTAAGCCTGAGAAATCACTCCGTAAATGCACACGTTTAATTCTTTATCACTTCAAACAACTGAACTATCCAGAACATTTCAGGCATACATCCAGCATTAAAACTATGTATAAAAAGCACAGCTGTTAAAGGAATTCAGCATTTCTTAATTGAAAATGTTCCTCTAATCCTCAACATGTCTCTATGAGTCGTTCTGGTGGTTTTACTTGACGTTTTGATATTCTGGTTAATTGTGTTTGCAGTTGAGATGTTCTTTCCTGATTTATACTTGTTTTCTCGTTAATATTTGTTTCGCTGGTGTTAGTGTTCTGATTAGAGGTTATTGGTCCTTTGATGTCTCGACGGTTTCTTCTTAGAACAGCTCCTATTACGCAATTCCGTCACATACTGGTCTATTGTTTCTCCGATTTTCTGGAAACATGTAAAAAAAACTTGTGCCGCTCAAACGTCACATTGCACTTTGGGTTGCAGTACGTTTCGAATTTTTCAACTATTTTGTTCAATTTCATATTGTCTCCATCTTCTTCAAACTGAAAATTGTTATACACCTCTAGCGCCTCTTCGCCAATTACATGTAGAAGCATAGACGCTTTTATTTTTTCACTTCTCCTATCTGCTTCAATCGCAGCAAGATACAACTCGAATCTCTGTTTAAATCTTTTCCAATTTTCAGCTACATTTCCCTTTAACTGGAGAGTTGGTGGGGGCTGTAATCCTTCCATATTTTTTTTTCTCTTTTGCTAGAACGTCTTAGCGCTTTCTGACCACGTTTTCGGGTTACTCACAGACACGAGACTCGTTCAAAAGCTGAACCTCTTCTTCACATTCCTCTTCCAATCCGCCACTTCTGACACCATGTAGTGATCTTGTTAGGTTCGTAGTTTAATCAATACACAGGATTGAAAGATATAATAACTTTTTAATAGACAGACTTTAGAGACATTTACTGTACAAGTTACTACTCGTTCTTTATTTCACGCCCATTCTCCTACTTGCATCGGCATTCACAGCCATTACTAATCATTCTGTAAGTATTCCTTAGTAGACCTTACTAATCAACTATCATTACAAAATCCAACGTGGTTTGTGCCCTTCAGAATGAAAACAGTTTGCATTTACCTTTTTAATAAAAGGCGAGCTTTTAAGCCTGAGAAATCACCCCGTAAATGCACACGTTTAATTGCACATGTGTTAATATGTATGCTTACACAGTATTAAAAGACACTCAAAAATTAACGTCATTTACCTTCGTTCCCGCGTTTGACTCGTGCTGTAAATCTCTTCCTTGTTTTTAGTTCACGTGATTCCGTAGGAGGCGTGATGACGCGATACGTGACTCCGCCTCCTCCATTAGAGTATATGGACAAAAAACAGGTTCCAGTTATGACCATTACGTGTAGAATTTCGAAATGAAACCTGCCTAACTTTTGTAAGTAAGCTGTAAGGAATGAGCCTGCCAAATTTCAGCCTTCTACCTACACGGGAAGTTGGAGAATTAGTGATGAGTCAGTCAGTCAGTCAGTCAGTCAGTCAGTCAGTGAGGGCTTTGCCTTTTATTAGTATAGATGTGCACTTACATAGGAAGATATCTTGGGGGCAACATTAAGTCCAGAAATGCACCAAACTGTCTGAATGACAATTAACACATGTAATTCATATTAATGAGCCATTATTATAATGTGCTTTGATGTTATCAAACATACCTTAAAAGTCATGAATGTGGTGTAGAGCAGAGATGGTCTTGGTGGGGTACAGTGGCTGCAGGTTTTTGTTCCAACCAGTTTCCTATTTTGATGATAGACCTAGCTGATAATGTGACTTAGAGTTTTAATTATCTAAATACTGTTTGTCCCCAGGGGGAAATTTGGCTTCTTTGTGTTTTTATTCGCCAATGACAAACTTCAACTCCTTCGAGGCGGATGTCGACATATAACGACATGTAGGAATGTTTTCATGCAGCTGTCAGCTGCTACATGAACGCATTCAGCACCACGATCAGCTGGGGACCGATCAGTTGATGCTGGTAAATCACTTTTCTTTTCAGTCTCCAGATCACTAGCATCAAAATAACAGTCCGATAAGTCAGAATCCGAATCAGCAGTAATTTGCAAAACTTTGTCCATGGAGTATTTTGCTTTACAGATTTGCCTTTAGCTCCGGCCTGCATGAAGATGGCTCCGGCTGCCGACAGCTGCTCTGCTGTGCATTTGTGCCGGCAGCTGAAAAAAAATATTCAGTCCTCAGAGTTTTAATTATGCTTTAGATTGCTCCATTCATGGATGTTTCAGGGTGGTGTTGGACACTCGCTCACATACACATTTTCAGGGTAATTGTGACTTACAAATGGTAACTTGCATAGAAATGTTTGTACGCCAGATTTTATAAATCTGATTTTTATTCTTTCTTTTTTGAGTGCGCAAAGTTTTACAAATGAGGGCCACAGTGGCAGTATTTATTTATTTATTTGCCTCATCCAGTTTCTTAATTAAATCCCATTTATTTGCTGTTAAAGCAATATATTTTTTGTACTTACTTTTAGTTAACTCTCTTCTGATGTAGCATCCATAATTGCCTATTTTAGTTTTAAGAAGCTGCATTTAGGTTTTAATTTTTTCATTTTTTTTCTTAACCAGCTATTAGTTAATAATGATGTGTAAAAGATAAAGGAGCCACCAGCTTTCCATCTTACTAGTTTCTTTTTACTATGGCGAATGTGCATTAAGAAGTATCTGTGAGAAACAAATTAGTGAAAAAAGGGGAGAATTGTGAAGTGCTGATCTGTTCTGTTCCACAAAACAGATTATGTTCTCAGAAAACAAAATTCTACAATGTAATTAAAGTTTGTTTTGGTTGAATGAAAGCTTTTACAAGAAATAAAGATAAATGGCAAGTTTAGTTATCAGAAGGACTGTGTTAATTAGGAATTTGTTTGGAACAAAAACCTGTAGCCACTGAGGCCCACCAGGACCGTGAGTGACTAACCCTGGTGTAGAGACTCTTATTTTAGCCTCCTTTTAGGAGTATAAGTGCTGTGTATTTGCACTAAAGAAATTAAATGCAGAGTACAGACAACTTTTCACAAAACTTTGTTTTATAAATTTGACCCCGGGTGTGGAATTTACATAAAAAATTAGATAGTACATAGGTAGCATCATGTCAGCATTCAGATAGTTATGGATTTTGGAGCATTTCAGATTTTAGAATTTCAGATTAGGGATACTCAACCTATAGTACTGTTCAAGCCCTGCCAAGGTCCTTTATAAATCTTAAATCAACTTAAAATTATCCGCTTATTCATGAATCTTTAGTCACTCCCCGTCATCTCCTGTCAGTAACAATAAATGGTGTGTAAATGCCTTTTATTTTTCTTTTTTTTATATTCATGATCTATGACATGACATCCGTGCACTCAGACAGACTTTTAGAAAAATTGAGCACAGGTGGTGTCTGACAAAACTAGAGAGGTTTCACCTTGCCTGGGTGGAGAGTTTTAAAAAGTTTTAAAAGTGTACTTTCAGTTGTTAAGACAGCATACTGTGCCATCCATAATATTTGTGACACACATTTTTCAGTGATTTATTCCACCATCTAATTTCTACATGGTGTGATTGAAATGTATGTAAATACAGTGTAACCTCGTTTCACGAACGTCTTGGTACACGTACAACTAGGTTTACGATCAAAAAGTTCGCCAAACTTTTGCCTCGGTTCACGACCACACACTCGGTATACGAACAAGCCGGTTTCCCTTTCGGTTTGTACATGTTCAGTCTCTCCCTGTACATTTCCTGTGCAGCGAACAAGAGAGAGAGCGCGACACACACACACACACACAGGCAGCACGAGAGAGAGACAGACCACACACACAGGCAGCACGAGAGAGAGACAGACCACACACACACACAGGCAGCACGAGAGAGAGACAGATGCACACACACAGGCAGCACGAGAGAGACCTGGACGCATAAGGTAGGAAGGCAGTTAAAGAATGCACTGGACTTGATTTTGTTTTCACTTCTGTTTACAGCGATCGGTTCGTAGTGTGCATTGTTGCAATGTTACTTTTCTTGGTGGTTTATTAAATTATGGATTTTTTCAAATGTTCATTTTTTTCCCTGTACTTAAAACTCGTTAAAAAAAAAAAAAGTGTTTTTAGCTAGCGGTTGGTAGCGCTATAGCGCGAACTATTGCAGTGTTAGTTTTTTCTGTTGTTCAAGGTTTTCTCAGTGTTATTCAATGTTTTTACATTTAGTTTACTATTACGCTGTGCATTCTATGGTTTAATTAACTATATTTGTGCTTAAAAACTTAAAAAAAAATATATATATATTTACATACAGTTCATATGGTCTGGAACGGATTAATTGTATTTACATACAATCCTATGGAGGAAATTGCTTCGGTTCACGACCAAATCGGTTTACGACCAGAGTTTTGGAACGAATTATGGTCATGAACCGAGGTTCCACTGTACCCTTAAATTAAAGACAACATTGTGCACTTCAGTCACATCTGAATTGTTTGATTTGTAATTTAAATCTGTTTAGCAGAGAGGTATATCACGGAAAATTAAGTCTTTGTCCCAAAAATAATGGAGGGTACTATAATGTATTTATATGTACTTCGCAAAATGGAACATATTTTTTGTTTAATGAGAAATGTATTAAATATTAGCTGTGCACACACGTGTTCATGAGGTTTATATTCTTGAAGAGATAATAATTTTTATTACATCAACTCACATACAAGTCAAGTCAATACATAAAAGAATTACTTTTAAGACAGCAGCACAGAGACACGCACAGACTTGCGTGTTTTGTGATAGAACGTGATTTGCGTCAAAATTAATTTTTAACATATCAGCAAATTTTTTTTCCCCGCTGTTGAAATCCATACTGCAAGAACAATTTCGCCCGTTAATCCAGATCAACCAATTTATCTCTCACTCCCACTTCCACTGATTTTTTATTTCCAGTGTTTCTTCACTGTAATCAGTTCTTGCTGCAGGACTAACAGCAGGGTTTTTAGGTGATGCTTGGAGAATGGCAAACAGTTGTGGTAATGTATATATCATGCAGCATTTAGAAAAAAGCAGTTATGGTGTTTGAATGTATATGCAAATAAGGTCACCTTCTCATGCCTGCCGGACTCTGCAAAACATCGATTAAATGGTTTGCTCTTTCAGGCTTTTATTGTGTTAAAGGTGTATGTACATTCATGTCCTTTGTTTGGTTTAGAACATAAAGAAAAAAAATTACATGGAGACTAAAGAATTAAGAATTTCAATCTATGCAGTACAGGTATGGGAAAAATTTGTGTATATATATATATATATATATATATATATATATATGGTTGAAATAGTTTACTGTCAAATAATGCAAAGAGTACGTGACACGTATTTCGCCCTAGAGTACCGTGGCGGATGTTAGCTGACTTACGATACCTGGTAGGTAACCAAATGAATGAACCACACGCCGTGGCGCAACATTAGAGGCTTTGCCTCTGGCGGTGACGTCCGAGGTTCAATTCCCCGAGAGGGGTGCAGTGAGTGTGTACGCCTGATGAGCCCAAAATTAGGGCGAAACACGTGTCACGTACTCTTTGCATTATTTGACAGTAAACTATTTCAACCTATATATATATATATATATATATATATATATATATATAACCACCCATACAATCAGATTGTGACACAGACTACGAATGCAATGAATATATATATATAGTTATTGGATTATGTTGGTGCATTATATTGGATACTTTAAAGAAGAGGGTTATAATTTAAAATTTGTAGTTTCTTTTTATTAAATTATAATTTTTAAATTATTTCATTGAATGCTTACAGTTTATATAAAAATGTACACCCTGCCAAAATCAGAGATTTTGTGTAATAAAAAATTAAACCAAATTAAATCCTTTTAGAACGTATTCCACCTTTATTGCAAAATTGCAATCTGTGCAAAAAAGGTGAAAACAAGTCAGAAACTGTTTAGTGAAAAAAGGACGACATACAACAACCTAGTTGGATTAGTGTATACAACCTTTAATAATCAAGGATGTGGCTGCATTCAGAATCAACCAATCACAGTAAGTTTCATCTCAAATAGTAGTTAGTATACGCCTGACATCAATTAAAGTGGCTCTAATTGACCTCAGATAAAGTTTGGCTGTTCTTGTAGGGTTATTCCGATATCATCTTATTTGCACTATACTCTAAAAGCCATGTTTCACAAAGAGCTTTTAAAACCTGAACGGAATCTCATCATTAAAAGGTATCAATCAGGACAGGGGGTACAGAGCATTAAACATATGTCCAAAGTATCCAAAGCATTAAACATCCCATACAGTGAAGACAGTCATCAACAAATGGAGAAAATATGGCCTAACATTGACTCTACCATGATCAGGATGTCCTTCCAAGACTGATGAGAAGACAAGGAGAAAACTGTTCAGGGAGGCCACCAAGAGGCCTACAGTAACATTAAAGCAGCTGCAGGATTTCCTGGCAAGTACTGGTTGTTTCCTACCTATGGCAACAATCAGTCATATTCTTCATGTTTGGGTTATGGGGTATGGTAGGAAGATTAAAGCCTTTTCTCACAAAGAGAAACATTGAAGCCTGGCTAAACTTAGCACAAAGGTATGTGAAAAAATGTGTTATGGTCTGAGGAACTGCACCTTTCAGCATAGACAACAACCCAAAGCATACATCAAAATCAAGAAAGCAATGGATTCATCTAAGGATGAGCAGTGTTCTGGAATGTCCCAGCCACAGTCCAGACCTTAATTAATCCAATTGAAAATCTGTGTGTTGACCTTAAAAGAGTTCTGCACTGGAGATGCCATCTTAATTTGACAGATCTGTAAATTTTTTGCAAGGAGGTGTGGGCAAAAATTGCCAAATCGAAATGTGCCAAACTGATGAGAGACTTGCCCAAAAAGACACAGTACTGTAATAAAATCGAAAGGGGCTTCAACTAAGTATTACTTTAGGGGGTGTGGACACTTATGCAACCAGGGTTTTGCGTGATTTTTTTCCTTTTTCCACTAAACCGTTTGATTTGTTTTCAATTTGTTTGTATAGACTGCAATTTTGCAATAAATGTGGATTAAGTTCTGACAGTATTTTTCTTGGTTTCAATTTCCTGTCAAACAAAACCTATTATTTTGGCAGGGGTGTGTAAACTTTTTATATCCACTGCATGCATTTGTAAATTAACCTATCGTGCAAGCTGGTGGCCCTCAGAAACATGTCTTCTGATTGGATTGGGTCTTTGGGTATGCCAGATCTCTTCCTGTCAGAGTTTCGTCCAGTTTTCAATTGCTTTTGGATTGTGTTGGACACCATAATCACTGACACTTTGATATTTCTTTGCATTTTCTTTTAATGAAATTCCTTAACTTCTATGGGTTAACAATGCTCTGTCTCATTTCATTTGTTAATTGCTTCTTTCTTGGCAATTCTGCTTTAAGACAGACCGTTTTTTTAAGTAATCAGCATAAGATGGGACACGTGTGCAAATTATTTGCTTCAACTTGCAAGGCTTAATCTGTAGGTTGTAACCTATCAAAAGCAGGCACATTTGAAATACAGTGGGTACGGAAAGTATTCAGACCCTCTTCAATTTTTCACTCTGTTATATTGCAGCCATTTGCTAAAATCATTTAAATTTATTTTTTTCCTCATTAATGTACACACAGCACCCCATATTGACAGATAAAAAAAAGAATTTTTGAAATCGTTGCAGATTTATTAAAAAAGAAAAACTGAAATATCACAGTAGCAGGATTTTTTTAGAAAGTATTTGCCGCATTTTTAGTTACAGTAGTGGTCAAAAGTTTTGGTAGTGACACTAATACTGAGTTTTGCAAACTTTGCTGCTTCAGCATTTTTAGATTTTTAAAAAAAAAATTTTAACATGTTTCTGTGGTACAGTAATCCCTTGCTATATCACGCTTCACTCTTATCGCGGAATTTATATGTAAGAATATTTAAATATATATCGCGGATTTTTCGCTGGTTCGTGGGCTTCAGTGGACAATGGGTCTTTTAATTTCTGGTACATGCTTCCTCAATTGGTTTGCCCAGTTGATTTCATACAAGGGACGCTATTGGTAGATGGCTGAGAAGCTACCCAATCAGAGCACGTATTACGTATTAAATAAAACTCCTCAAATATATTGTGAGCAGGGGGGCTGTTCGCACCCCTAGAGGATATGGCTGCTCCTCAAAAAACGCTGAAAGAGTACCTTCACATTGCGCCCTTCCTTGCTGGGCTTACTTGTGGTTGCTTTGTTGCGTGATATGCTTCCTGCACGGTGCTTCACATACTTAAAAGCTCAAACAGCGCCTATTGATTTTTGATTGTTTGCTTTTCTCTCTCTTGCTCTGACATTCTCTGCTCCTGACGGAGGGGGTGTGAGTAGGGGGGCTGTTCGCACCCCTAGAGGATACAGACGCTCGTCTAAAAAATGCTGAAAGACTACCTTCACATTGCTCCCTTCCTTGCCGGGCTTCCTTTCAGCTGCTTTGTCAAGCGACATGCTTCCCGCACAGTGCTTCGCATACTTCAAAGCTCGAACAGTAGCTATTGATTTTTGATTGTTTGCTTTTCTCTCTCTCTCTGACATTCTCTGCTCCTGACGCGCACTCCTTTGAAGAGGGAAATATGTTTGCACTCTTTTAATTGTGAGACGGAACTGTCATCTCTGTCTTGTCATGGAGCACCGTTTAAACTTTTGAAAAAGACACAAATGTTTGTTTGCAGTGTTTGAATAAAGTTCCTGTCTCTCTGCAACCTCCTGTGTTTCTGTGCAAATCTGTGACCCAAGCATGACAATATAAAAATAACCATATAAACATATGGTTTCTACTTTGTGGATTATCACCTTTCGTGGGGGGTTCTGGAACGCAACCCCTGCGATGGAGGAGGGATCACTGTATACTGAATAAGTTATAAACATTTCATAGGTTCCAAAGGCTTTTATTGGCAAATACATCAAATGTATGTACAGAGTCAATATTTACAGTGTTGACCCTTCTTCATATCTTCTGCAATTTGCTCTGGCATGCTGGATGTCAGCTTCTGGGCCAAATCCCGACTGATGGTGATCCATTCTTGCCTTTTTAGGGCTTGGAGTTGATCACAATTTGTGAGCTTCTGCTTGTCCACCCGCTTTTTGAGAATTGACCACAGGTTCTCAATGGGATTAAGATTTGAAGAGTTTCCAGGCCACATGTCCAAACTTTCAGTGTTAATGAACTCTGAGCCATTTCGTTATCACTTTTGCCTTGCGACATGGTGTTCCATCATGGTGGAAAATATGCAGATCATCACTAAATTGCGCAAATCACCTTAATTGTTGGAGAAGTTGTTCTTGGATAATGTTTTGATACCATTGTTAATGGCAATATTCCTGGGCAGAATTGTGTGTGAACCTACTTCTTTGGATGAGAAGAAACCTCACACATGGATTGTTCCAGAATGCTTCACTGTTGGCACCACACAGGAGTCTTGATAGCCTTCACCTTTTCCTTCAGAAGGAGGATTCTTCTGAAAAAAATATCTGCACCAGTCTTCTGTTGTTCAATCCTTGTGCTTCCTGCATAATTTCTGTCTGTCCTTGATGTTTTCTTGGAAAGAAGTGGCTTCTTTGCTGACCTTCTTGACACAATGCCGTTGTCCAAAAGTCTTTGCCTCACTGTGCGTGCAGATGCACTCACACCCACCTGCTACCAATACTGAGCAAGCCCTGCACTGGTGGCAACATGATTCTCTAGCTGACTATTCAAGTGGAGATGGTCCTGGCGCTTGCTGGACACTTTTAGCTGATCATTTTGTGCCAGGGCCAACTGTGTTTTTGTGAGAAAGTTAACTTTTTATGCTAACTTTTTTGTGCAATGAATTAATATGCATCTGATCATTCTGCACAGTACTGTAAAAGCAATGTGAATTGCCACCACAAAACTGAAGCTGCAAATTTTGCTAAACACATTTGTGTTACAGCTACAACTTTTGACCACTACTGTACACTTTAATTTAAACTGGTAGAAGGTTATAAGCTATACTGTCTACTGAAAATGACAAGAATTAGTTGTATGTCTCATTTATATTATTGTGCCATTTGTCCCCATTGCTCTTTTTTTCTCAGCAAGCGCCAAAAGAAGATACAGTAGTAACAAATAGGTTAAAGTGATGTTCAATAAAGTTAAAAAAAAAAAAAAATCATCAGTTATGAAAAGTACTGATTCTTATTCAGTAAATTTGCAACACTAACGCAAAGATGTTGACCTTAATATTCATGGAAAAACGGCAAACTTCAAAATTTTGTAGGAGCAACCTACATGCTTCTGTTATGTTGAACTATGCAGAGCTTTTAAACCACCGGCACAAAATATTTAGAAAGAAAGCTATTGTCTTTGATTGTGCACTTTTTTTTGTCAATTCAAGTTAAATTTTTACTATTGTTACTATTTTTCTTTATTTCTTTAGTGCATGAATATTTGTATTGTTTTTTGTCTACTTCTTGTTTATCTTAAGTTTTATACATGATACCTGTTTTGTTACGCATTTGTGTATGCTTATACATTTAATTCTTTTTCAAAAGTTATTAAAGCAGTCACCTAAAACGGGATTTAACTGTGTTTGAATTGATTTTTGTTATGCAGTTAATCAGTGTTTTTTAAATTTTTCTCTTTTTTGGAGAACACTGTTTAAAATAAAAGATGAAAAATAAAAGAAGGCATAACCATAAAGCACTATTGAGTGAATAGGATTAAGTAGAGCATTCCTGAAACTCCATTCACACCCTCACATAAACCTAATATGGACAAATGTGGTTAATAAAGCTATCTCACTGATAATAATGCTCTTTATGCTCTGGCTTGTACATACTAAGCATTCGAGGTAACAACAATGCAGCACAGCAAACTTGGCATTTCAGATTTCTCAGACCTGATTACTAAAATTCATACATGTAGAAGGTACCAGGGCCTGTTGGCAGCATCTTATGTAAGGCTGAAGCTAACCCTGGATGAGGCATCGTCACATTGCAATTGAAGCTTATTGTTTATCCTGAATACAGTAGTGTGCATGGATGGAATTTGAGACTTGTACTTTCTGCAGATTGAACCAAAGAATCTGATGTAGCTGTCAAGCTCTAAACAAGCAGTTATAAGACCTGGTATTTCACAGTTTGAGAATGCAATGGCCATGTAAAAGCTTGTGTATTTTTATATTAAAATTATATTTTACATCCTTGTGTGAGGAAGGCTTATTGCAGAAACACTATAGTCAAAGAAGAACATTAGAAAGGAATTAGTAGCAGGAAATCACAATATAGTTAGGGAGAGAGGGCCTTCACAAGGAACTGTTTACAAAATACAGATTAAAAAAGACATGTCCCTCATTGAGCTCTGCAGTTTTTTTTTTGTCCATTCCAGAGTTTGCTCATACATTGGTTTCCTCTTTTTGGTTCTGCTACCAAAAGTGAACCTTTTTTTCAATTTAATAGGACAGAACTATACCACCAAGTAGTTTGACATCTCTAGCCACAACTGAAATTACAACTGAAGCTGGGAAGAACCTGTTTACACAAATATTGTGGAACTCTGGAACAAACCTCTAAGAAATGTAGTTAAAACAGAAACCGTGACAACTTTTAAGAAGAAGTGGGGAGAATTATTGGTCCAACTTTGCCACCTGGTATGCAATTGTGTTTGATGGATTGAATGGTGGCCTCTTATTTGTCAAATTGTGTCAATTTTCAAGTTTGTCCAAAAAAAAAAAGTGCAAACCTCCCACACACAGTGCTCAGGCTGGGATGTAAACCTTAGAGCCTGGAACTGTAAGGCTTCTGTTCTAACCACTTAACCCCCAGAATTTTTGGGGTGAAGCCTTTTTTTCCCCCCTATATGTTGATGGTGGTGATTCCCTGATGTTGGCTTCATGACATTGATTCTTCCATTTCAGGTGTTGAATTTTAAGCTTTGATTGTGAAGAGTTTTGTTAATTTCTGATCATTTAATTAAATATATATGTGTAAAGTACTGCATATTGCCTAGCATTTGTAAGAGACTGGGAAAGCTTGTGTGGTAGTGTACAATGAGAGACGTTTTCAGCCTCAACCTGAAAATGGTGTTCTATAGTGCTAATTTTGTATTTTTATCAAAATTTTAGCTCCTATGTTCTAAAACATGTAAATTAAGTTTGTTGTATTTTTATCCGTATATGTAAATACTGTATATACAGGTCAAATCCCATTATAGCAAATACCAACGTAACAAAATTTTCAAAATAACGAAAACTTTTTTTGGCCCGAACAAATGTTCATACATTATTTTTAACAGTTTAATAAAATGTAAATTTCAGTAAAAGTAATGTTTTTTTTTTTTTTTCAACCAAATATTTATTTCGAAGATGATAATGCTTTGGAAAAATTACTTATCTCTGACCTGTACTTTTGGTGAGTCTTGGGAACCCTTCTGCAGGTGGTCTCTTTCTTGTTAGACCAAAAGAAAGTTATAGTTAAATTTACGTTTCGGCAAGAGTGTACAGTAGGCATCATACAGGCATAGCTGATTTCTGAGTCAGCGCTCCAACAAGCATCTGCGTGGGTAATTGTGTTGTGTGTGGATACTGTATTGTTTGTGTTTCATGGCGCTTCTCAAAATTTTCTTTGAGCTTAACAAAATAAGTGTGAAACAGAGTCAGTTTATGCTGAAAAAAAGTTACATTTAATGTCTCATTTTCATTTTGTTTTCATACCTGTATTTCTATAAAAAAATAGTTATATCTATCATCTCATTTTCAAATAAAAGATCTTTTGCAGTTTAAGAAGCAGTTTTTTTATACAGGTATTGTCATGCTTAGTCAAAGAGAGTTGCATGAGAGATGAAGGTGAGTCCAGGTTTTCAAGGAAAATATAGGTACTTTATTACTGTATAGAGTAGGCAAGTGCAGTCTCAAGACTTCAGTACTCAAATACACAATATAGGAGCTGCGACATCGCAAATTGTCCTGTTTTAGCAGATTAGAACAACACCAGTGGCTCGGAATCATCACTGTGGCAGACCAGGAGAGTGTCTAATGTCCTAAACATTGTGCAACAACCATTTTATGTAGTAATCCTGATCCTGAAGAGGACAACTAATTACTTTGCCCTTGGTTTACTGCTTACCAGATGCAGCAGAGCAGCTATGGAGCTGTCCTTGCGCCCGTTGACTTTAGAGATGGTGAATTGCCGGCAACTCCACTCACAGTAGTATGCATATTTTCTCCATATTTGCTGTAAAGAAATTTCCGTTGTAACAAAATATTTTTTAATGCTCCCATGAATTTAGTTACAATGGGAGTCCACCTGTATAATACAAAATTGACTGACTCGCTATTTCTTGTTTAGCTAAGAAGCTGAAATTTAGCTGTATGGTATTAGTGAACATCCACTAAGAAAGGACATTTTGATATATCCATATATTAGGATAAAACATCCCCCACAACAAAAGCTAAATACCCCAAAATATCAAAAATGCTTTGAATGATTGGTTGAATGAAATTTGGAGATATTGTAGAAAAAAGAAAATTAAGATATGTTTTCATTTGTTGATATTTTTCGTTAATGCTGTAGCGAGTGGGATATTCTAACGCACCAGATCCTTGTTTTGCCACAGCACTGACAGTAATTGCACCAAGAAATGGGCTGTCCCATTTTATGCAAATTAAGGATGTCTGCAGAAGTGACATGAAAGGAAGTTCAGTGAAGCTTGAAGAAGTTGTGTTTAGATTGTGCTTGCCAGGAATTGTGGCTGTGACCAAAGTCAATTTAGTTCTACTGATACAGTAAAGTAATTGATACATTACCCACCCCCCTTTTATATTAATTATCCTGTAGCCTTATGTAAATGTTGAAGTGGGGACTATAATTCCCATTCACCAGTGAGCTGCTTCATATATCATCAGCGATCTAAGTTTAAATAAGAGCAACAATAAAAGCACCATATCATCAAAGGAGGCAACTATTGTATTTTTTCCATCTAACCTCTTTGGGATAACAATTTCATTGTCTCACTGGATTATAGCATTTAACTTATAGCAGTGTTTCTCAACATTTATGCCCTTGGAGTCCAGTTTTACCTTTTCAAGTTTCTTGATGACCCACAGACAGCTTTTGAAGATCTGTGACAGCAGGAGTTTCTCACTTTTAAATCAAGCGTGATGAGAAAAGTTGGTAGAAGAGGGGTCTCCTTGGTGAAATGAACACATTGGAAACTGGGAAAAATATTGTGCATTGCTGTTTTTGAAAAAGCTAATGCTATTGTCCACCTGCATTTCATCATTAAGTTTGCAATACCAATCAACAGGTAGCGTTATCAGTGTCCTTTCATAGTGGGTTGACAGCACCCATCTCATTTTATTTACAATCTGGCATGGAGTAGGCGTTGTCTTTTGATCAAGCATCTTATTTGCCATGCAAAGTCTGGCTTAAAGTCGAATGAAATAACATTGAGACACCCTTTTTTTGGATTCTTTATTCTCCTCCTTCATATGTAATGGGTTAAGATCTAAGCGTATGCTAATAGTTTATATTTCTAACTGCAGTTCCCTTGTATATGTAAACAGTAGGATTTCGTTATAGCTGTACTCAAAATGTACTAAAAGATGCCTCATTTATAGCCAAGTAACACATTCCTTTAATTTTCATAAAGAAAGGCTGTTATTCTTTCATTTTTATTTATTATCTGTCTGCAGTATCTGAAAACTTTGCGAGTGAGCAACTTTTCACCATAGCTCTCCATTTGCAGCTCTCACTTGCTCCATCCACTGTGTGCCTCTTTACATGTTGACCTTTTTCCACATTGAATTCATGCTGGATGAATACTTTGCTTTATCAGTGTGTGAAAAACATTGCAATGCCGTTTCAGTTGAATTCACGGTAATTTTTTCTACCTAATTGAAATCACTGGAATGCTGACAGGTTTCAGATGTTTTATCTTCATTATGCGTAATGAAAGTGGGATTATAAATGAGACATTTTTTCATTGATTATTTTAAATTTGTCTGCTGAAAACAGACACCGATTCACATCTACAAAACAATGTTCAGTAATTTTGATAACATCAACAGGAGAGGATTTGTCAAAGTAAAAAGGATATTAAAATGCAGCCAATTGCAAACGGGAGGAGAGAAACAGCAGTTCACACCTGGATACCAGTGTTCAGTGCATGATGCTTGTGTTGGTAATAGGGGTTCTTTCATGTAAAAAAAAGAAAGTAATCAGATATGTTTTCTGAATAGAATGTAAGAGTTGCAACAACATGTATTTGAAGTGCATCAAATTTGGAAGTGTCAAGGAAGTACAAGAGCATGACATGCACTATAATAAAATAATTAAAAATATTTAAAAAGCCAGTTGACATGGGACATGGAAGTCCTATTGTAATAGTAATTATTTATAAGGAGTTTTTTTTTATTCTAAAGACTGACAGCTAATCAAGGTATACACAACTAAAGTAATGAGCTTGGATTGACATGCAGAAACCTAGTTGGGAAGTCAGGCTTTTGGAGGTGACCCATGTTTTAATAGACTGGCATCTTGAGATAACCTGTGGTCCACAGTATTAATAAGCTCAGATAAGTAAAGTAGGCCTAGGCCATTTAAAGCTTTACATGTAACATGGAGGGTTTTGAAATCTCCCCCATACATAACTGAACACCAGTGCAAAGATTTAATAGGAGATATGTGATTAAACTTGGTAATTCTAGTAAAATGTTTTTGCAGAAGCATTTAAATTAAATGAAAGCTGCAAATCTCTTGGAATCTGGTTAATATGGATTTTGTTACAAAAATCTTTTGGAAATTCCTTGATAGTGGAGCAACTGCAGACGAATTACAAGTGGGATTTAAAATTGCCTGCAAATCAGCATTGTATGGCTGCATCCTGAATGGTGTATTGCAGTTGGTGTTGATTTTGTATGGTTTTTTTTTTTTTTTTTGGGCAACTCAGCCAGAATCAACAACCATAACAACATTTATTTATATAGCACATTTTCATATAAATAATGTAGCTCAAGGTGCTTTACATGATGAAGAAAGAGAAAAAAGACCAAAAAAAAGAATTTCTGGTGACCATCATCCTTTTGGTCCCCCTTGTAGAATCTCCACCCATGTGGGGGATGGGGGAGCCTGTTTCTCCTTGGAGAATCGCCACTGGCAGTCAACCTTAGGTGGGGCCCCTCTTGGAGATTTTCTGTCTCTGGTCATAGTGGAGCAGTGGCGTTTGCTTAAACTGTCCACAATGACCCATTGCCAGACACTCTGCACACTTTTCACAGCACTTTCCCCATTGAGTTATATTGTGAATCACAACTCTACATGACCCAAATTCAGACAATATGTGACCCATCATAGTTTAAGAACCTATGGTGTATTAAATAGCAAGAACATTTTCTCCCATGTTTTGGGATAAAGCATAAGATTGTCTGTTTGGGTTGAATAAAATCTCTTTCAAAAAATCTAGTCCTTTCCCAAAAATTTCTAACTAGCAGTTAGAACGGTTTGCCATAGTTTATATCCTGTCCATAATCTTGGTTATGTGGTAGGCATAATTAAGTTCTGACTTCTCTGTTAGCTTTGGTATACATAGGTATGGAGATCCTGCGACATAATTTATGTTGATATAATCAATATTGTTTGTCCTAATGTGTTGTTAAAAGTTGTCAGTTTGTCAGACAGAGAGTGTAATACAGCTTCCATGTCAGACAGTGTAATACAGCTTCCATGTCAGAAAGCTTGGCATTTGGTTTGACCCCACAAAAAATACATCTCTTTTAAAATGATCCTGTTTAAAATATTTTTGTAACCTTAACTTTCCTACATACCACCAGATTAATTCATAGTATTTATTGTTGTAAGTCCCCTCTCTTTCCCTGTCTAGGAAATTACAGTCCCCTACTGCCATGATGTGTACTGCAGAGACAAGGTAGGAGTATTCATGATTCTATTTTTGAGTCTGTCATGCATAAGCAAAGAGGTTTTAAGTCTGAAAAACTGTTACAGTTCTAGTATTAAAGTTAATAAATCGCATAAAAATAGTATGGTGAAACTGTGACGGATGGTTAAAGCATTACAAACCTTACTCCGTTAACGTTTAGCTCCCTAGGCATTAAGCTTCTGTGATTATAGTACACATTTTTCATAACTTAAGTCTTGCCTCTAACCAGGGATTAAGAAATTTAACTTCAGTAGGTGTCAAAGGAGCAACCTTCTGTTTCTTGTTACTGTACTGCAAACTCAAGCATAATAGCAAGTCTAGTGGTTTACTCTCAAACTTATTTTAGAAATCTGTCATATAGATTGTAAGGAAAAGCTGAAATATTGCAAACTTTTAAACCTAAACAAATGGAGACTAAAATACTAATGTTAAAAGCATTTTTTCTTAATTATTTAGTCAAGGTAAATTTTACATTTTGGCTTTCATATACCTTTTAATCTTAAGGTGCTTTATGAAATATACAGTAGTTCACAGTATGTTATATTTAACATTGCATAATTTATATCAGACTTTAGGCACAAATGTACATTTTTGGAAGCATCTATTGTTTCATGTTTGAAATATCTGAGGTTTGCTTGTTTGGATGCATCAGTATTAAAGAATGAATGAATCTTTAGATCTCTAGTGTTTTACATTGTAAAAATATCTTGGTGATCGTGTTGATAGATCTCGTGTCACAGACGTCCTTGTTTCTTTTGTCTAAAGGAAAATAGGGCTAGTTTGAAGTGAATTATCTCCTTAAGTAGTATTTTTCTTAGCAAATATACATTATGTATATTCAGATTATGAAGGTTAAGTAAGAGACTTCATGATAGCAGGGTTAGATATAAAATAGCATGGATTGTAAGATTAATGCTTCCATCTTTTTACTGTTCCTGAAAGCTGGAACAGATAATTCGTTTTAACCACATCAGCATAATATGCTGCACATTTTGCTATTGTTTCACTGACATTTGAGATTACTACTCCCTTCACTTGTAAAGTATGTTACCAGTTTGCAAACATGATGCACCTGTGAAGTCGATCACCCTTACATAATGTCAGCTGTGAAACAGTATATAGTAGGTTGCCCTTAGTGTGGTATGTGCAGAGAGGTTAGAAAATAAATATATGCACATATATGGCTCAACTGAAATGTTAGTGTTTGTTTTCAGGCAAAATGTGAAAGTAATAGAGATGCCAGCACAAACAGAGAGAAAATTTCAATGAGTAGAAGCCATAATGGAGCCATAAAGGGCGTTGATTTAACTAATTTCTCATCTGAAGAATAAATGCTGTATTTTCATTAAATGTTGGCTTTAATGAAGTAAGGTCCAGATTTAATAGTTTGTAACTTCAACCTTCAAAATGGTCATTTGAGCTACCTAGGTCTATTTTTAATAACTTTTTCATACAGGTAACAAAATATCAATCTAATACTGTTCACCTCATTATACTATAGTTGTTCAATGGCAGTAAACAAAATAAGTTATTCACACATTTTTAGCTTGTCTTTTAAAGTTCTTGCCAGTCGTTGCCAATGCACTCTTAGGGAAGTGGAGGATCTCATTCCATGATATAACAGTTGCCATTGAATTTAGTCACTTGCATCACTTCAGTTTAAATTTACTTAAGACTAATCAGTTTTATTACACCTATTTTTCTCCAATCTGACAAGTTGATGCATTTTATGACTTGCCTTATGGTACTGGTACTACTATTGGTACCACTACTGCAGTCCTTAGAGGTGTGTTCAAATTTAAAGTTGAAATAAATTCACTTTGCCAATGAAGAGGCAACACTGGTCAGCAAAAAACAGCACAGATAAGTACAGTGGAACCTCTAGATACGAGTTTAATTCGTTCCAGCACTGAGCTTGTATAGCGAATTTCTCGTATCTAGAACAAACTTCCCCATTGAAAATAATGGAAATCCAGTTAATCCGTTCCGCACCCCAAATATATTAACATAAAAATCAATTTTCCTAACAAATAACACTGATAAATTATATATACTGTAGTCTACCTTTAATAAATAACACTGGTAAATAATATAACTGATTATTAAAAGAATCAAAACAGGTGTCCAAAGTGCAGTAGAGCATTCAATAAATCTTTAAATAAATAATCCTTAAAACAGTTGTGAAGTGGAGGTTTAAAATACACAAGAATAACAATCCTTTAACACGAGGTTAAAACGTCAAAAGGAAGCAGTCTTTAAAAAACAGATGACAATCCCCGGTGCTTCTTCTCTGTTAGCGTCTCACCTGCGGGCTCTGCAACAGGCGAGACACTTAATGCAGCTGACCTTCTCTACACCGTCCTGCTTCAGCTGTTTGGCTCGCCTGTTCAGCTCACTGTTCAGCTACACGCGAGCCTGCACTCGCTCACTCTCCCGCACCGACTTCCTACTGCTGCTGCTTCCTGCCTCCTCCTGCAACCTCCGTTCTCTCTCCTCTCTTTTCTTTTACTTCTTCTCCCCCTTAACCGGCTCGCGCTTCTCTATATATGCGGGTAGGACATGGCAGCTGCAGCCCATCAGCCACAGGAACAATCATGGATGTGGGCAGTTTCCCACCTGTGCACTTAGGTGAGAAACGCAGACACTGCAGATCGCCCTGCGGCTCGCAACTGCTACCACTCCCCCTCGCTAAGCCGCGAGCTATACCCACAGCCTGGCTCGTGGCTCGTTACGCGAGCCAATGCTCGTATTTAGATCTGAATTTTTCGCTCATACTTTCCTCGCATTTTGAATTTCTCGTATACAGAGGTGATCGTATCTTGAGGTTCCACTGTATTTATATTTAATTACTGAATAACAATAATATACAAAGTAATATAAATATTAATCTTGAGGTACCAGTTATATTTGCAGTTAATCGGATACCATACTGGGGAAAATACTCATTTGCATAATGCCAGCTGTAACATTTGAAAATTTGCAGGGTCACTTTTTTTGTACTACTTCACTATGTGGATCATGGCACATTCTAATTTCCCAGTTTATCTATGTGCAAACTGCACTAGAAGAAAATGTGTTAGTTTGTTTATCCCTTCATCCATCTTCTTAACCTGTTTGATCCTGTATAGCATCAAAGAAAGTTGTAGAAACTGTACATATGAGACAATTAATGTTAAAGAATTTCCAGTTCTTTGAAAGGCATGTGGCTAAAATGATGTACTTTTCAACGTGTCATATTTTTCAGTCAGAACCTTGAAATCATTTCCTCATCACAGATGTATTTTTTGTATAGTCAAACCTTGTCTAGTGTTGAGTATTTGAGATGTTTTCAATAGCATACTCTATATGATGGAGTTATGACATACATTATTGATTTTGATGATTGATTAGTTTTGAAGGTTACTTACAGTTTTTATTAATAGGAAAAAAGATATTGAAAACATTAGATCATATTCACAATACCTGAGCAAACTCAGTTGATTCTAATCCAGTTTATGGTTGCAGAGGTCCTGACCCTATCCTGGCAGTACTTGGTGTCGTAGATGTGTTGGCAGGTTCACAAAGACAACTCAAGAACACTTGCACAGGGACGCTTTAGAGGCATCAAGTTAACCTAGCATACTTGTCTTTGGGCATGTAGAGGGAAAACAGCAGTACAAGAAGGAAAATCCACACATACATTTGGACTATGTGCATACTTCACATGGAGTACATCCAACTAAGGGAGTGGAATTTGTTATATGTGAGGTGTGCAGTCCTGGTGTCAGTTATGTACAAAGAGCTTCTATAGAGGTAAAAATTGGAAAATCTGGGGTAAAACCCACCAGCTTTAAATAAGCTTTACATTTTTTATACTTATCAACTGGAAATTTGCACAATCTTGTCAGACATTTTCTGTTGTAATGCCCTAATTACACCATTTGTGTAACTTAAATGTTAAGTAAAACTAGGGGGTTCTGCCACCTGCTCTCTTTGCTCACCAACCCCCGGGCGGGCGCTACATTCCGTGTTTGGAGTTACATCGTGACAATGCAACGTATAACTGCCTGTGAGTGAATATCGTTTCTTTCTGTCTAATAAATAAACAGACTTTTTCGAATGTTTGTCCCTGTGATTTGTTAATTGTCATAGCAAAAGCTATTCTAATGGGAAACTATAAACATTTTAATACGAATGGCATATGAAGATCTCCTTTGGTGTCTGTTATCCACGGGAGATGTACTACATTATCTTTCTTGGATATATCCTTCTTTCAACAGTAATTCGTCCAGTGGAAGAATGGATGGTGTTAATGGTTTTAGATATTCTATGGGATATTGTAAGTTGATGTTTTCATCTTCCTCACCATAACTACCAACTGTTTCAGCATAGTCTATTGATACGCATTTAACCAATTTGCCGTGTAACTGATCAACAATTTTCACATTATTTTGTTTGACTTCATCGTTTCTTGGTGCTTGGATTGCCTGTGTACTCATATCTTCTGTTGATAACCCTTCAGGATGAAATTCTTCAGTAAGATTTGGACATAAGTCTTCTTTAATTGGGAATTCACATTGAAGAAAATGTAAAAATTTATAAGAGTTGAGAGTGCAGGAACTGTATCTGACAAAAGCATTCATACAAATGAGAGGTGATAGGATTGTGGGCGTGAGCTGTTAAATGGAAATGGTTGAGAGGAGGGCGGGACTTGAAAAAATCTCTTGGCAATAGTCTTGTTTTAAGATTTTCTTTTATAATAGACAGATTTTTTTTTTTCCACTCATTAAGTTTCAAATTTCAGATATTTTATGATTTAAAATATTTGCTGATCCTCCTTTCAGATTGAAACAAATAACCATGAACCAGGCACTAGGCAGAATATATCAAGTATTAAAATAGTAATTCAGCTTGTGGTTAATGTCTTTCAAAGTGAGTGCTTAGTTAAATGTAAGGAATACATGTAAACCCAAATTATATTTTGTTGGGCATTGTCTTAATATCTCATTATGCATAAGATCATATTCACCATCTGTAACTATACTGTTCATATTTTCATAGTTGGAGAAGTACACTTGTTTATGGAGTAGCTGAACTTTGCTTTACTGTAGCCCAAGTAATTTTAGTAGTGCCAGCCTTGCAGTATTTTTGAATGGAATTTGAAACTTTTTCTGTAGCAGAACTTAAAATGAAAAAAGATATTTTCTTAATTTATACATCATGTGTATTTGCTGCATAGGGTAACTTACACATGTTTACATTTTTATCAGGTAACTGATATCTGACAGAAAACATTATTGATATGAGAAAAATAGCTGCGTTACGTTAAGGCATTACTGCATTAATTTGGCTAACTAAAAAGATTACAATATGCAAGCTTTCGAGGCAACTCAGGCCCCTTCTTCAGGCCTGAGTTGCCTCGAAAGCTTGCATATTGTAATCTTTTTAGTTAGCCAAATTAATGCAGTAATGCCTTAACGTAACGTAGCTATTACACCTTGCCTGAAGTAGGGGCCTGAGTTGCCTCGAAAGCTTGCATATTGTAATCTTTTTAGTTAGCCAATAAAAGGTGTCATTTTGCTTGGCTTTTCTCTGCATTCATAATGGCTAACACGGTACAACACCCTAGTACTGCATTAATTTGGTAAAGAACCACATTGACTAGTGTGGTTCATTCGAAACGTGAGTCTTTCAAGGAGAGGTCTGCACATGTTTGATTTTTGCATTGCAGCCATGTTATATTTATGGATTTTCTACCTGCCAAGAAAGTTTGCAAGTAGCAGGGAGTGTGGAGCTGACCTGCTTCTGTCACATGTTTATTTGTGTAGCTGCGGGTGCGTAAGGCAGAATCAAGCATGGGTAAAATGCATGCTGAAACATCTCTCACTCCAAAAGTTTGTTTTAAAAGATTTAATGAAAATTATTCTTGTGTTGACTATTTGCCTTTAAAGAAAAAAGGTTGTTATGTAGAATAAAAGGGAAAAAATGTTTCTTCTCTAAGCTTAGCTTTTCTCGTCAAACTTTAGTTGTTTTTATATGTAAAATGCTTTACTTCTTCAGTACACTTTAAACGTACGGCGCTGCACGTTGTCTTTCATGTTACTTGGCATGTAAGGCATGGTTTAAAGCTATATGCTCTCAACGCCTTACACACAGCAAAGCAGATCACTAACTGTGTATAATATATAGTCACAGAGGCTAGAAATAGTTAGAACATACCAATTCAATTCAACTTATGGGGGTTGTAAGAACCTCCCATAGACTATGCACTAATATATAGACACACATTTAATATAACTTAAATAACTAGCAAATGGCTCTTACACATCCGGCACCTAATTGTTTATGCTAAGGGCAAAAATCAATTACTTTAACATTACTTAGTAAGAGCCTTAACTATTTAATGAACCTAAACTAAATTTAAATGTAAACTTAAACTCCTTTGTAAAAGCACAAACACAAATACGCAAATTAAGCATGCAAAATGTAAAATTAATCATTTCAGTTAATTGCTGCTTCCTGGAGCAGGCACATTGTAACAGGTCTATCCAGTGTGCTTGTTTTGGTCTGCAAATAAACTCTTTTGACTGTTCCTTTTACATTTGGCATGGTCTTAACGACTCATCCCATTACCCAGGAGTAACAGGGTGCAGAATCTTGTACTTACACCCACAATGTCCAATTTCTTTATGAATTTGCTGGAAAATGAGAGTAGCAATATGTGAATTCTTGTGAATGATTACAGGGAGTTTTGCCTCTTCTGGCCTAGCAGATTTGCTGAGCCTTCCTCCAACCTTTAGGATCCCATCTTGCAGGACTGGGTCAAGTTTGTAGATTTTGCTACTTTTCTTTACATGGTAATTTTTGCATAAGCCTTTAACCTCTTCTGGGTAAGCTTGTAATTGACTGAGGCAAAAAAGTTCTTTTTCTGCTTTAGACAAGTCTTTCAGAGAAAGTGGCTTTAGCTTCATTGTTGGTTTGTATTCCTTCATATGTTCTGTGATTAGTGTTTTTCGTCTTTCTGGTCTGTGTCCAGATTGGCTGACCATATATTGGAATGCCTGTCTCTCTTCTTTCAGATGCAGTAGTTTCAGATGTTCGACAGAAACCTGTGAAGATAAAATGTTCTTCTTTTCTGACTTTGCGTTCTCCTTTTTAGGAGGCGTGGCTTTATCATCAGTACCAATTTCCTTATTCATATGCAGAATGACTGGATGTAAATGAGAGCATATTTGGCATTAAATTTTTTTCAACACAGTCTTTACAAAGATATCTTTTCTTAAGGGAGTTAAAGCATAAGCCGTTGGATTTCAAAAAGTCAATTCTACTTTAGTATGTTATTTTCTGGATTGCGCTGCATTCAACAAGATTGTGACTTTCATTACAGAATACGGCTCATCACATGCATGAACTGCCGTCTCCACCTTTTTGACTGAGGTGTCTGTATTCCTTTTTTCGGCATCAACATCAAAGCTTGTAGCAAAACTGCTTTTTCTCAGACCACCTTTTGAAGGGTACTTCCCTTGGTCAGTCTTGTCCTTTTTCCTTCTTGACTTTGCTGGACGGCGCCGTACATAGGGTGAATGGCTATTGTAGCCTGTCGTTCCAGAAAGTCAACTAGGTCAGCGAGTCGTGGCCTTCTGTCTTCTTTACTTTTGATCTTTGCAGATTTATGTTGCCAACGCCCTCGCAGATCTTGGGGGAGCTTTGATTTCATAATGCGAATATTTAAATTATTGTCAAACTCATTTCCATCCATTTAAACAGGACATAATGCTCATACAGTTGTAAAGAAAGACTGCATATGCTTTTAGACCCTCTCCGTCATCCAGTCTTATTTGCGGCCACTTATTGGCTTTCTTCATGTACGCATCGGCTATCTATAAGTTGTTTCCATAAAAGGTCTCGAGCTTCTTTGTGGCCTTTCTGTAACCTTCTGCCGGCGGCATGCATGTACAGCTTTGTACAATGTCATTAGGCATGCATTTGGTAACTTGTGCTAAGAATTCTAATTTATCTTGGGGGTTGTCCATCACCTCATCAACAGCATGGTCAAATGTCCTGACAAAGTTCACATATACCAATGGGTCACCATCAAATACTGGAATCTTTCTTTGGGGTACATAGGGCACTTGCGTTTTGTACTGCTGTTAATTTTATTTACTTTTATTTTTATATAAAAAGTTACAAATAGTTGCATCATATGTCTCTTCATTCCTCACATCTGGTTTCTCAGGAGGATTAGAAGGATTTGGTTTACTTGGAACGTGGCTGCGTCTTTTAATAGCTCTCAGTTTTGCATTGGATTCTGCAATTGCAGCTTCTAATGCCAGTTGATCTCTTTTAGCCTCTAGCTGTGCTTCTTCAAATTATTTTTTGGCTTTTGACCGTGCCTCTTCTATATCTAGAGCCTGTTGTCCTTTTGCAGCTTCGGCCCTAGCAAGCAACACTGCATATTCTGTTTCTTGTGCTCTGATGGCACTAACAGAGGTAGCTGTTGAATTTGCTCAACTCTTAGTTTTTGCAGAGACTTGGGAGACACTGTCAGTAGGAGTGATATCGTCTGTAAATCTGTACCCCTTGAACTGGTTTGCAGAACCAGGAGGCTGCTTGTTGAGGCTTTTACTTTGACGAGTTTCCATAACCCAGTCCACTGTCTTTCCAAAAAACGCATATAAAGTCTTCAGTTTAGCATCAAAACCTTTATGTAGCCTCTTTTGTTCGTCCTTGTTGCTTGTCATTTAACCTTTTGTATTCCATTCTCAAAATGTCACAGATTCAATTTTTTTGTAAATACTTTACGTACTTCATCAATCTGGATAACTGTCCATATGTTTAGTCTATTTCTGGACTGAAGAACAATGTGTGTGTGTATATGTATATACGTATGTGTATGTATGGGTAGTATACATATACACACACGTGTGTGTGTGTGTGTGTGTGTGTGTGTGTGTGTGTATATATATATATATATATATATATATATATATATATATGTATATATATATATATGTATATATATATATATATATATGTATATATGTATATATATATATATATATATGTATATATATATATATATATATATATATATGTGTATATATATATATATATATATATATGTATATATATATATATATATATATATATATGTATATATATATATATATATATATATGTATATATATATATATATATGTATATATATATATATTGTGTGGGTATATATGTATGTATGTATATACACACACACACACAGTAGACACCCGCGAATGTCGCGGTTCAGAGTTCGCGGCCTCAGTCATTCGCGGATTTTTCCTTAGAACCACAAATATCCTCCACAATTTTTATGGCTTTTATGGCAATACTGTAATGTAGAGAGAGCAGGAAGCAACTGTAGAGGAAACGCCGGTTGGGATGGTGAAAGTAGCCAATAGAATTTGAAATCTGCGACTCCCAGCAGTCCCTGCATTGGCTCTGAATGGTCTTCTGCTGAGGGTGCTGGGGCTATTGTGGTCAGAGGATGTCAGCGCGGCTTTTACAAAGGGGGCCGCTGACCAAAAGCAAAAAAAAAAGTTTTTGTAATTTGTGTTTCAAGTTCCTGTCTCTCTGCTTGCCTTCTGTTGGGTTACCTGTACTTATTCGTTTTGTCCTGGATCGTTTTGTGTTTGGCATCTGCATTGTCTGCCTGTGTACATGAGGACTGTAAGTGGATTCATGGCCATCCTGCAAAGAAAGAAGCGCTCCTGAACCCGTCCTCACCATTTCAGGAACTAGCGATAGATAGATAGATAGATAGATAGGTAGATAGAGATAATGTAGGACTATTTTTACATTCCCATTCAACGTGTGGATCTCTGGACTATCTATTGTCATCTTTACATTTCATCTGTTGCCGTTTTTCATGATTTACTGTGTTTGTTTTGTTGGTGCTTTGTTGTATTTAATGTGTAATCGCTGTAAGGGGAACAGGGGTGGTATCGTTGTTTTCATTACATTCTTTATTTGCTTTTTGATTACCGGAGTGCTTTGTTTTTGTCTCTGTTTGTGAGTGCGTGCGGGTCGGGTCAAGGCTGGGTGTGTCCCTGGAATCTCCACCATAAAAATAAATACATCACCGTCTTCTCGACAGTGTGAATCTTAGCGGCACCAGACCGCTACAGCATTATTCATTTCTCCTTGCTGCTGATTGACTGTAATGCATCTCCAGCTGAGTGTTCTTGTGTTTTCCACTTTGTTCCTCTTAACCCTTAATCCACCACAACCAACTATAGTCGTTTCCCAGTGCCATTTGCAAGCACGCAGGAGCTGACTAAGGCCGGATTTATACCTTACGCGACGCGACGCATGCTGCAGCGGACGCTCCTGCTACGCAAGCGTTGTAGTGTTTATACTTGCGCATGTACTTTACGTAAATCTGGAGGAATCCGGCAGGTGGCAGTGTGAGATATTATCACGGTGAGAACATGTTCGGCTTCTCTGTGTTGTGAATTGCCTAGAACACTGATTAAATTCCGATGACACCTTACCGCAATATCTCTGAAAAGGATGTTTGATTAAGGGATGTGTCCATTCCAGCAAGCATTGGGCAGAAGTGAGAAACAACCCCTGTACGAGGCCTCGACTCACCACAAGGTGAATACAAGCACATACACACACACACACACACTAGCGTCATTTTAGAGGCGCCAAATCTGCATATCTTTGGAAGGAAACTGGAGCACACTGAGGAAACCCAGTAGGAAAACACGCAAACTCCAGGCAAGGAATACCAGCGACGTGACTCCCTGTGAGACAGCAGCGCTAACGCTCTGCCACTTTGTCACCCCCATGTGTGTAATTATTAACAGTATTCATTATTTAAACGAAATTACAGATTTATCTGTAATATGTAATATATACTTTAATGCATTTCATCATGAAAGTGATACCAAGTATAAATCTAAAGATTCTAAATGTGCAGAGAGTTAGAATATCATACATTTAATGTGCTCAGTGTGGCGATCTATTGCTGGCGATCCACTCCTGTCAGGACCAGAGGATGCCCTAGAAAAAAAGACGGCACAGAAGACGGTATGTGAGACTTTTAAAATGTATTGTGTCATAACAATCGGGAATTTGTGACACTTGAATATATAAGCATATATATATATATATATATATATATATATATATATATATATATATATATATATATATATATATATACAGTGGAACCTCGAGATACGATCACCTCTGTATACGAGAAATTCAAAATACGAGGAAAGTATGAGCGAAAAATTCAGATCTAAATACGAGCATTGGCTCACGTAACGAGCCACGAGCCAGGCTGTGGGTATAGCTCGCGGCTTAGCGAGGGGGGCGTGGTAGAAGTAGCGAGCCGCAGGGCGATCTGCGGTGTCTGCGTTTCTCACCTAAGTGCACAGGTGGGAAACTGCCCACATCCATGATTTGTCCTGTGGCTGATGGGCTGGGCAGGGTTGCCACCCGTCCTTTAAAATACGGAATCGTCCAGTATTTGAGAATGAAATTGCGCGTCCCGTTTTGAATCAATACGTATGCGTCCCTTATTTTTTTGTATTAAAAGTGGTAACCCTAGCAGCTGCCATGTCTTCCCCGCATATATAGAGAAGCGCGAGCCGGTTAAGGGGGAGAAGAAGGAAAAGAAAAGAGAGGAGAGGAGAGAGAACGGAGGTTGCAGGAGGAGGCAGGAATCCGCAGCAGTAGGAAGTCGGTGCGAGAGAGCGAGCGAGTACAGGCTCGGGTGTAGCTGAACAGGCGAGCCAAACAGCTGAAGCAGGACGGTGTAGAGAAGGTCAGCTGCATTAAGTGTCTCGCCTGTTGCAGAGCCCGCATGGGAGAAGCATGTGAGACGCTAACAGAGAAGAAGCACCGGGGATTGTCATCTGTTTTTTGAAGACTGCTTCCTGTTGACGTTTTAACCTCGTGTTAAAGGATTGTTATTCTTATGTACTTTAAACCTCCACTTCACAACTGTTTTAAGGATTAAAGATTTATTGAATGCTCTACTGCACTTTGGACACCTGTTTTGATTCTTTTAATAATCAGTTATATTATTTACCAGTGTTATTTATTAAAGGTAGACTACAGTATATATAATTTATCAGTGTTATTTGTTAGGAAAATTGATTTTTATGTTAATATATTTGGGATGCGGAACGGATTAACTAGATTTCCATTATTTTCAATGGGGACGTTTGTTCTAGATACGAGAAATTCGCTATACAAGCTCAGTGCTGGAACGAATTAAACTCGTATCTAGAGGTTCCACTGTATATATATATATATATATATATATATATATATATATATAAGCACCACGAATTCATCTGTATGTCGGCATTTTGCTTCACCACATCGAACCATTTATCAAACATCGAAGCGTGCACACCGATCTCATAGGATCTGCAAAGCTGCTTTCTGTCACATGTAGATAGTAAACAGAGACTCTGACATCGCATTTCGACTTTTAGCACACTGCACCCCCCGACTTTTTGCTGGTACTGCAACTCGTGCACGCGTCGCGTTAATTTCTGAGGACCTGCTCAGAGGGCGCATCAAATGAATGCTGAGAATGCGTGGCAGCCATGATGTGTGCGCGTACGCGTTCTGAGTGCGAAGTATAAACGAGCACTTAAAAGCCTGAACAGCACCTGTCCTTTTTGGCTGATTGCTTTGTTTCTCTCTCCTCCACCTGACATCCTCTACTCCTGTTGGGGGTTGTGCTCCCCTATGATGTTTGTCTATTGTTTAATCGATAACTAACTGCATACTGAGCTTGTTTTACTTCTGAAAGAGACATATTTGTTTGTCTAAAGTATTTGAATAAAGTTCCTGTCTCTACAATCTCCAGTGTTTCTGTGCAATTCTGTGACCCAAGTGTGACACACTGCAACCTCACTGTCTCTGGGATTGAGACAGCGTCCGCGTTTATCTGTGTGTTTGCGTGCTGCCAGTTCAAGTGCAGTTGGCTCAGTGATTTACTGAGTTTCATCTGTGGTGTCAGTTGCACTTTGTACATATTGTTCCAGTAGTTTTTTAAATAGTTTTTACAGTTCATTAGCAGTGTGTAAAATGATCAGTGTTGCAGTAATTGTGATACTATTTCCATGGAAAAAAATGTGTTCTATTAAAATTTCACTTTTTCCTTTGTGAATTGTGACGTTTATTTAAAGTGCAGCAAAAAAGTATTTGGCATCCAGGGATTCATTAACTCCCAAGTATGTGGCAGTTTAAGGGTTAAAGCCCCAAGATGCCGTCGAAACACCCTGCACCTTCTAAGGCTTCTGGCAATGAAAACACACTTGCATGAACTACAGTACATATAGCGGTAACATCAGTATTTTACATTCTAGCACTGTGGGAGACATAGCAGTACAGTATACAGGTTTACCTTTACATTCTTTTTTTAGGTAATGTATTAAGCTGAGGTTGAAATTAAATTAGTGTTTTTTTGTGTTGTTCCAATGCACATAAAGGAAATAACGCGTATACCAAAACATTTGTAATTGCAACAATTTTCTGGGAGAAATGGTGCATTTTCAAAGAAAATTCCAGGGGTGCCGATAATTTCAGCCATGACTGTATATGTATATGTGTGTATATATATGTGTACATACAGTGCATCCGGAAAGTATTCACAGCGCATCACTTTTTCCACATTTTGTTATGTTACAGCCTTATTCCAAAATGGATTAAATTCATTTTTTTCTTCAGAATTCTACACACAACACCCCATAATGACAACGTGAAAAAAGTTTACTTGAGGTTTTTGCAAATTTATTAAAAATAAAAAAACTGAGAAATCACATGTACATAAGTATTCACAGCCTTTGCTCAATACTTTGTCGATGCACCTTTGGCAGCAATTACAGCCTCAAGTCTTTTTGAATATGATGCCACAAGTTTGGCACACCTATCCTTGGCCAGTTTCGCCTATTCCTCTTTGCAGCACCTCTCAAGCTCCATCAGGTTGGATGGGAAGCGTTGGTGCACAGCCATTTTAAGATCTCTCCAGAGATGTTCAATAGGATTCAAGTCTGGGCTCTGGTTGGGCCACTCAAGGACATTCACAGAGTTGTCCTGAAGCCACTCCTTTGATATCTTGGCTGTGTGCTTAGGGTCATTGCCCTGCTGAAAGATGAACCGTCGCCCCAGTCTGAGGTCAAGAGCGCTCTGGAGCAGATTTTCGTCCAGGATGTCTCTGTACATTGCTGCAGTCATCTTTCCCTTTATCCTGACTAGTCTCCCAGTCCCTGCCGCTGGAAAACATCCCCACAGCATGATGCTGCCACCACCATGCTTCGCTGTAGGGATGGTATTGGCCTGGTGATGAGTGGTGCCTGGTTTCATCCAAATGTGACGCCTGGCATTCACACCAAAGAGTTCAATCTTTGTCTCATCAGACCAGAGAATTTTCTTTCTCATGGTCTGAGAGTCCTTCAGGTGCCTTTTGGCAAACTCCAGGCGGGCTGCCATGTGCCTTTTACTAAGGAGTGGCTTCTGTCTGGCCACTCTACCATACAGGCCTGATTGGTGGATTGCTGCAGAGATGGTTGTCCTTCTGGAAGGTTCTCCTCTCTCCACAGATTACCTCTGGAGCTCTGACTGAGTGACCGACGGGTTCTTGGTCAACTATCATGACTTAAGGCCCTTCTCCCTCCATCACTCAGTTTAGATGGCCGGCCAGCTCTAGGAAGGGTCCTGGTGGTTTCGAACTTCTTCCACTTACAGATGATGGAGGCCACTGTGCTCATTGGGACCTTCAAAGCAGCAGAAATTTTTCTGTAACCTTCCCCAGATTTGTGCCTCGAGACAATCCTGTCTCGGAGGTCTACAGATAATTCCTTTGACTTCATGCTTGGTTTGTGCTCTGACATGAACTGTCAACTGTGGGACCTTGTATAGACAGGTGTTTGCCTTTCCAAATCATGTCCAGTCAACTGAATTTACCACAGGTGGACTCCAATTAAGCTGCAGAAACATCTCAAGGATAATCAGGGGAAACAGGATGCACCTGAGCTCAATTTTGAGCTTCATGGCAAAGGCTGTGAATACTTATGTACATGTGATTTCTCATTTTTTTTGGCTGACTAAATACTTTTTTGCCCCACTATATACAGTGGGGCAAAAAATTATTTAGTGAGCCACCAATTGTGCAAGTTCTCCCACTTAAAAAGATGAGAGAGGCCTGTAATTTTCATCATAGGTATACCTCAACTATGACAAACAAAATGAGAAAAAAAATCCAGAAAATCACAGTCTGATTTTTGAAGAATTTATTTGCAAATTATGGTGGAAAAAAAGTATTTGGTCAATAACAAAAGTTCATCTCAATATTTTGTTATATACCCTTTGTTGGCAATGACAGAGGTCAAACGTTTTCTGTAAGTCTTCACAAGGTTTTCACACACTGTTGCTGGTATTTTGGCCCATTCCTCCATGCAGATCTCTTCTAGAGCAGTGATGTTTTGGGGTTGTCGCTGGGCAACACGGACTTTCAACTCCCTCCAAAGATTTTCTATGGGGTTGAGATCTGGAGACTGGCTAGGCCACTCCAGGACCTTGAAATGCTTCTTACGAAGCCACTCCTTCGTTACCCGGGCGGTGTGTTTGGGATCATTGTCATGCTGAAAGACCCAGCCACGTGTCATCTTCAGTGCCCTTGCTGATGGAGGAGGTTTTCACTCAATATCTGACGATACATGGCCCCATTCATTCTTTCCTTTACACGGATCAGTCGTCCTGGTCCCTTTGCAGAAAAACAGCCCCAAAGCATGATGTTTCCACCCCCATGCTTTACAGTAGGTATGGTGTTCTTTGGATGCAACTCAGCATTCTTTCTCCTCCAAACACGACGAGTAGAGTTTTTACCAAAAAGTTCTATTTTGGTTTTCAGTTTAGAGTTTTTTCATCTGACCATATTACATTCTCCCAATCCTCTACTGGATCAACCAAATGCTCTCTAGCAAACTTCAGACGGGCCTGCACATGTACTGGGTTAAGCAGGGGGACACGTCTGGCACTGCAGGATTCGAGTCCCTGGCGGTGTAGTGTGTTACTGATGGTAGCCTTTGTTACTTTGGTCCCAGCTCTCTGCAGATCATTCACTAGGTCCCCCCGTGTTGTTCTGGGATTTTTGCTCACCATTCTTGTGATCATTTTGACCTCACGGGGTGAGATCTTGCGTGGAGTCCCAGATCGAGGGAGATTATCAGTGGTCTTGTATGTCTTCCATTTTCTAATAATTGCTCCCACAGTTGATTTCTTCACACCAAGCTGCTTACCTATTGCAGATTCAGTCTTCCCAGCCTGGTGCAGGTCTACAATTTTGCAAATAAATTCTTTAAAATCAGACAATGTGGTTTTCTGGATTTCTTTTTCTTATTTTGTCTCTCATAGTTGAGGTATACCTATAATGAAAATTACAGGCCACTCTCATCTTTTTAAGTGGGAGAACTTGCACAATTGGTGGCTGACTAAATACTTTTTTGCCCCACTGTGTGCGTATGTGTGTATATATATGTATATGTATACATATATATATATATATATATATATATATATATATATATATACATACATACATATACATACATACACACAGAACTGTGCAAACGTTTTAGGTAGGTGTAAAAAAATGCTGTAAACAAAGAATGCTTTCAAAAATGGAAGTGTTCATCAATCAACAAAATGCAGTGAATGAATAAAAGAGAAATCTAAATCAAATCAATATTTGGTGTGACCACTCTTTGCCTTCAAAACAGCATCAATTCTTCTAGGTACACTTGCACACAGTTTTTGAAGGAACTCGGCTGGTAGGTTGTTCCAAACATCTTGGAGAGCTAACCACAAATCTTCTATGGATGTAGGCTTCCTCACATCCTTCTGTCTCTTCATGTAATCCCAGACGCACTCGATGATGTTGAGATCAGGGCTCTGTGGGGGCCATACCATCACTTCCAGGACTTCTTGTTCTTCTTTACGCTGAAGATAGTTCTTAATGACTTTGGCTGTATGTTTGGGGTCGTTGTCCTGCTGCAGAATAAATTTGAGACCAATCATACGCCTCCCTGATGGTATTGCATGATGGATAAGTATCTGCCTGTATTTCCGTATTTGTGTTTACTTTCCTGGGGAAAGCAGCTGTCTTTGAACAGAAGCAGCTGTCTTTGAACAGAAGCTTGTCGCTTTTGCATCCTCCTTTTCTTTTTCCATCACCTTTTCTAGTAAGATGCGATAACGAAGTTCCTCTGCCAGGTGAGCCATGAACACTCTTCTTTTCTCAGTGGCCCCGGTGCATGCCTTGCATAGTACATGTGCGTTGATCGCTGCCAGGTCAAGCGTGTTATAACACAAGCAACTGGCCACCTGCATATTCCTGCGGGCACTGAATAAGCTCACGCCTTCTGGTGCACGATGTCAACGCAGCACGGAGAAAAAAAGAAAGAGACAAATATATGGGACATTGGGTATAAATTTATTGTACTTGTAAAAGTTAGCTTTTTTCAGTTTTATTCTCTGAATCGCGATCACGATGTACACCCCCCCTCCCCTTAACCCCGTCCCTCCAGATCTGACTCTGACAGCGACAGCATAAATTCATACCTGATCTGACGCTGTTCTTTTTCAAATAATATTGCATTGGTGCGATGATGTTTTCTGATTGGTACTTTTCAGGTCATAAAATGATTTCTTCAAAATGTCACATATATTGTCTTTCTTTCAGGTGTGTAATAGAAATCACAGTATAGAGAAAAGTGTGCGCATTGCAACAGCTACACATGTCATAAATGTAGGAAGGACGGTCCTTGCGTTTGTGAACTGTTAACATTTGAATGTGATGATTGCATATAGCGCTGAACTGACCTCTCTGTACTATTGTTGCCTCTGCATGTCCTGGAGTACAAAGGAAACTGCAACATGTGGGGACTGGCAAGATTGGGGAAATAAAACACGCAGTGTTATGCGAATGAATATGAATAATGTTGCATCCGTGCCACAATGTTTTCCGAAATGTACTATATAGGTCATAATATGAATAATTCCAAATATCATATATACCTATGTCTGTTTTTTTTTTTCTTTTTTTTTGTCAGTGCGGCTTTTACATCATAGACCATAAGGCGCATACTTATTCAGCTTAAGCAGGAACACTCAATAAAACTGAATTAAAAAAAAATCAAGTGACGGTAAGATACGAAAAAGGCAGATTCACCAGCGTTTGTGTGTCAGCTTTTATCCCTCCAGATGACAGAATGTCCAGTTCCATTGCCTCAAAACACCACTCGCATCTACAGTTACTCCCAGTTTCAAATAAAAATTAACAGTGTCAGATCCCTAGGGTAGTAGTATGTATCGTGATCGTGACTGAGAAAATAAAAGTGAAAAAAAAAAGGTAACTTTTACAAGTCCTATAAATGTACACAGTCTGTTACATACGCAAACCAAATGTATGTGTGTACTGTATAATATTAACAATAAGAGCAGCTCACTACTGAAAACGGCAAATATAGGAGGCAGTTGGAATCGAACCAGGAGCTCTTGATTACAAGTCAGCAAATTTTACCGCTACACCATTTGAAAGTGTTTATTTGATCTTTGGACTTCAGGCTTCACACATTATATAGTTTATGCCAACATTTTGTCATTTACTACTAAAATATGAAAAACGTTTCTGTTTTAACAATGTGTTTACACAGATTATTGTAGAAATGGAACACACATGAAATGCATGTGTTCCAAATAACAATCTATTATTTCCACTCTAAAACTCCAGCACTTCACTCTCAGATAATCAATCAAGGCATGAGCTGGGAGAACTTTGTGCACGTTCTACGGCGGTGGGGGGATGGAATAGCAGGTTGCTTGTCTTAATCGGCACATTTACAGGACAAAAGACACTGAGGGAGAGGTGCGAGCGGATTTAAGGTGGGCCAGATCTATGAGTTTTTTTGTAGGCTCTGGTATTTCTAGTGTTAAAAAAATGTATACATTGTTATTTTTTTGGGCACAAGGTGAATTAAATGGAAGCTTGGAGCTACCTGCCATCTCCAGGGTAGATTGTTTAGGCTGTACTTGTTTGGATGTCGAATGAGGCTACATTTGTTGGTGACATTGGCATAAATGATTTCTCAGATTTGTTGTGTTACAACAATAAGTAATGTCTGTGTTGCATAATTCAGCTGTTCTTTACTGACGCACCGTTTGAATCTGTAGTAAGTCCACACATCTATCTGACTTAAGCATGTCAAGAAGCTGATTTCAATTAAAGAGGGCACATCATTTTATGCAAAATATTAAGTTGCTTTTTCCGTTGAAAGCCTTAACATGCACATTAGTGACATCTGCTGAAAATCTACATATAGTAATTGAGCAGGATAGAGATTCACAAGATTGATCTTTAGACTTTAAGAATTGATATTGAATCTTTTAGTAAAAAAATAACGATTAGTTGTAAAAATTGATATTTTTACCCAGGCCTATATTTTACCTTTTTTTGGTAAAGATGTGTTTTTTTGGTAAAGATGTGTTGTTTATATGACCGTGTTATACTTTTTTTTTTTTTTGTACGTTTTAACATACTCTGTTCTTGTGCTTTTAGGCATGAAAAATTATATTTTTATTAAATCTCAAAAATATAATAATATATATAATAGCAATGATGAAAAAAAATATGAAATGAACAATAATAACAAATAATAATAAAACTACTAATAATGGCAAAACAGTATATAATCTTAAAATGAGTCCTTTGTGTGGTAAATCTTAAAGCACAGTGAAAGGCACAAATCAACGTCACAGTCAGGACAATAATAGAATGTTTCTTTTCGGATTTTTTTCCTGATTTATCAGGTTTTGAACAGCACATTGCACAGGTACGAGTTGGTTTCTGGTTTTTTTTCTGTTTTTTCTGTCTACCAATAAGACAATCTGGACTGATCTGCAATGTGCTGGATTAACTGCGTCTCTCTAGCGTTAGTGTTGACGATGGATGTGTGGCAATGATTTGCTGTACTAGCTGGCGTGTAAAGTTTGCATGAGATACAGTTTCGCCAGCTTTCTGTTTATATAAGACAAAGGCATTCCAAATGCACTGTTCCACCAGGTGACGAATATCTTTTTGTAGTATTTCTTTTGTTGCCTCTGCATTACATGATAGAAAGTCAATTCTTGATCCACTCGATCTGCGCTGCCCATTGTGGTATTATAGTCGACCACAGCACAAGGCTTCATAATGTGCTTGTTGTACAGTGACCACAGCTGCATTATGTACAGTGCTAAGAAGGCAAACATTTTTCTTGTCCTTCCATTTCAGCGTAAGCACTTTACCCTTTTGACAAACTACTAGCACACCTTGCTGTAATTTAGCTTTGCCAAAGTCTTCAGCATGCTGCAGCGGTTAGAACGCAGTATTCCATATGTGTCAGTCTTTCTTTGCAGTAAGATGTCAAATAGCTCTGACGAAGTATAATATTTGTCCATGGTTACAGAATAACCTTGATCCAGAAGAGCATCCATCAAAGTCGACACAGATGACATAGCAACGCCGTTATTATTTTTATTTTGGGTTAAACATTGTCCCCTTCCCTGTGTACAGAATCGAATTCCAAATGTATCAAATGTTTTGGATTCATAAAGCTTGTAAAACTTTATGCCAAATCTTGCTTTTTTGACGCGATAGACCGTATCCATGACAGTCTGCCCTTATAAGCCATGAGAATTTCATTAATGCTCACATTGCGGTCCTCAATGTAAACGTACAGAAATTTTTTGACCTGGTATATCTCCCAAGTTTTGTTCAAGTTGGGTGCTGCGTGGGTATTCTCGTCAAAGTCTTCATTGTTGGAAAAGTGCGAATATTTCATAATTAGTGAAAACCTGCACTCGTACATACTGTAATTTCTCCAAAGAATGGCAGCACTCACACCCCTTTTTTTATAGCCACAGTGATTCTTGGTTCGCTTATGCAAGATGCATCTGTACAGTTGCCCAAGTGACACTCGACACAAACGGTTTTTGCAACGGGTCTAACGCTAAAAAGGATAAGGGAGATCATTAATTGGATTAAGGGAGTTTGATAATGGATGGATGGGTTGAGAAATGAGGCTAGTGACTTTAAATGAAAGTGTTTGTATTAAGCCTGAAATAAGGAACATTGATTTAAACATATTTATAATTTTGTCTAATTCTTGGACAGACTTTCTACGCAATATTCCCTGATGACAACTGCTTGGTTGTTAACGGAGGCAAATTTTGAGTTCATTTGATTTTATTGTTGATATTATTAAAACTCAGTTTCTAAACTAATGCAGTAAAAATGGAATTTTCCTTCTGAAAGAGAACCTTTAAACAATTCTTCTAGCTCCTGTTGTCTATTCAGGTGGCAGAATATTTTCTTTTTTTGTTATTAGCTATAGTACATGCTTAAAGGGTAGCTAGCCATTGGTTCTCATGAGAATGTCCAATTCTACTGCTGTGATAATACACGTCAGTCATGGTTTGAGATGTGCATTTATGTTTAAGTACTTAAGTGCACACTACTTTGAAACAGTATGGGTTGCTTGGTCTTTTAATCCCCTTGGTCATTTATGGGAGGTATTTTCTACAAAGTAGAAAATGAAAATTGAAATTTTAAAATGAAAGTGCAATCTTTCTTTCTTTTTGCAAGAATGTGATTAAAATTAATGTGAAATATCCCCATTTGCAATTTCATTTT